>NC_061863.1:34771261-34950781 GCF_907164915.1 Impatiens glandulifera | reverse complement strand
TTTATATTACAAAACCTAATCTAGGTTTAGATTAAACTAATGGAATAAATTAAAAAAAATAATACAATTTAAAATCAAATAATTCATAATATTCCAATATTGATTTAGAAATATTTCAAATACGATAAGATTATTTTTCAACCCAAAAAACACTTATTTAAATTAAAAACCTTTTTTTCTTAGAATATTCGAAAATAAAAAAGTTAATCAACACATGATTTAAATGTATTGATATGACTTTTACTTAATAAAATCAAAATACAACCTCTCATAAAATAATAAAATATGGTAAATAATATTCTAATAAGTTTGGTCCATTTAGTTAAGATTACTTTTATATTACCAAACTAAAATTAGTTTAAATTAAAAAAATTTAAAAAAATGCAATTTGAAATAAATTAAACGTAATATCTCAAAATAATTAAGAAAACTCATCGTATTTTGAAATACTATAAATAATGTTTTTAACAAAAAAAAACTCTTATTTTAAATAAAAATACCCGATATTCTAAGAATATTCTAAAATATAAAAAAATACGTCGAAAAATAATTTATAATGTGTTAAGATAAGTTTTACTTATTAAAAACAAATACAACATAACATAAAATAATATAATATTGTAAATAATATTCGAATAAGGTTTGCGATAATTCATATCTAGTTGAGATAACTTTTATATTACAAAACCTAATCTAGGTTTAGATTAAACTAATGGAATAAATTAAAAAAATAATACAATTTAAAATCAAATAATTCATAATATTCCAATATTGATTTAGAAATATTTCAAATACGATAAGATTATTTTTTAACCCAAAAAACAATTATTTAAATTAAAAACCTTTTTTTCTTAGAATATCCGAAAATAAAAAAGTTAATCAACACATGAGTTAAATGTATTAATATGACTTTTACTTAATAAAATTAAAATACAACGTCTCATAAAATAATAAAATATGGTAAATAATATTCTAATAAGTTTGGTCCATTTAGTTGAGATTACTTTTATATTACAAAACTAAAATTAGTTTATATTAAAATAAATGAAAAAATGCAATTAAAAATAAATTAAACGTAATATCTCAAAATAATTGAGAAAACTCATCGTATTTTGAAATATTATAAATAATGATTTTAACAAAAAAAACTCTTATTTTAAATAAAAATACCCGATATTGTAAGAATATTCTAAAATATAAAAAAATACTTCTAAATATAATTTAAAATGTGTTAAGATAAGTTTTATTTATTAAAAACAAATACAATCTAACATAAAATAATAAAATATTATAAATAATATTCGAATAAGATTTGCGATAATTCATATCTGGTTGAGATAACTTTTATATTACAAAACCTAATCTAGGTTTAAATTATACTAAAGGAATAAATTAAAAATTTATACAATTTAAAATCAAATAATTCATAATATTCCAATATTAATTTAGAAATATTTCAAATACGATAAGATTATTTTTTAACCCAAAAAACGCTTATTTAAATTAAAAACTTTTTTTCCTTAGAATATCCGAAAATAAAAAAGTTAATCAACACATGATTTATATGTATTGATATGACTTTTACTTAATAAAATCAAAATACAACCTCTCATAAAATAATAAAATATGGTAAATAATATTCTAATAAGTTTGGTCCATTTAGTTGAGATTACTTTTATATTACAAAACTAAAATTAGTTTAAATTAAAAAAATTTAAAAAAATACAATTTGAAATAAATTGAACGTAATATCTTAAAATAAATAAGAAAACTCATCGTATTTTGAAATATTATAAATAATTTTTTAAACAAAAAAACTCTTATTTTAAATAAAAATACCCGATATTCTAAGAATATTCTAAAATATAAAAAAATACGTCTAAAAATAATTTATAATGTGTTAAGATAAGTTTTACTTATTAAAAACAAATATAACCTAACATTAACATTAGATACAAATATTGTAAATAATATTCGAATAATATTTGCGATAATTCATATCTGGTTGAGATAACTTTTATATTACAAAACCTAACCAAAGTTTAGATTAAACTAAAGGAATAAATTAAAAAAATAATACAATTTATAATCAAATAATTCATAATATTCCAATATTAATTTAGAAATATTTCAAATACGATAAGATTATTTTTAAACCCAAAAAACTCATATTTAAATTAAAATCATTTTTTTCCTTAGAATATCCGAAAATAAAAAAGTTCATCAACACATGATTTAAATGTATTGATATGACTTTTACTTAATGAAATCAAAATACAACCTCTCATAAAATAATAAAATATGGTAAATAATATTCTAATAAGTTTGGTCCATTTAGTTGAGATTACTTTTATATTACAAAACTAAAATTAGTTTAAATTAAAAAAATTTAAAAAAATGCAATTTGAAATAAATGAAACGTAATATCTCAAAATAATTAAGAAAACTCATCGTATTTTGAAATACTATAAATAATGTTTTTAACAAAAAAAACTCTTATTTTAAATAAAAATACTCGATATTCTAAGAATATTCTAAAATATAAAAAAAATACGTCTAAAAATAATTTATAATGTGTTAAGATAAGTTTTACTTATTAAAAACAAATACAACCTAACATAAAATAATAAAATATTGTAAATAATATTCGAATAAGGTTTACGATAATTCATATCTGGTTGAAATAACTTTTATATTACAAAACCTAATCTAGGTTTAGATTAAACTAAAGGAATAAATTAAAAAAATAATACAATTTAAAATCAAATAATTCATAATATTCCAATATTAATTTAGAAATATTTCAAATACGATAAGATTATTTTTTAACCCAAAAAACTCTTATTTAAATTAAGATCATTTTTTTTCTTAGAATATCCGAAAATAAAAAAGTTAATCAACACATGATTTAAATGTATTGATATGACTTTTACTTAATAAAATCAAAATACACCCTCTCATAAAATAATAAAATTTGGTAAATAATATTCTAATAAGTTTGGTCCATTTAGTTGAGATTACTTTTATATTACAAAACTAAAATTAGTTTAAATTAAAAATAATGCAATTTGAAACAAATTAAACGTAATATCGTTAAATAATTAAGAAAACTCATCGTATTTTGAAATACTATAAATAATTTTTTAAACAAAAAAAACTCTTATTTTAAATAAAAATACCCGATATTCTAAGAATATTTTAAAATAAAAAATAAATACGTCTAAAATTAATTTATAATGTGTTAAGATAAGATTTACTTATTAAAAACAAATACTACCTAACATAAAATAATAAAATATTGTAAATAATATTCGTCTAAGGTTTGCGATAATTCATATCTGGTTCAAATAACTTTTATATTACAAAACCTAATCTATGTTTAGATTAAACTAAAGGAATAAAATAAAAAAATAATACAATTTAAAATCAAATAATTCATAATATTCAAAATTGATTAAGAAATATTTCAAATTTGTTATGATTATTTTTTAACCCAAAAAACTCTTATTAAAATGAAAATACTTTTTTTCTTAAAATATCCAAAAATAAAAAAGTTCATCAACACATGATTTAAATGTATTGATATGACTTTTACTTAATAAAATCAAAATATAACCTCTCCTAAAATAATAAAATATGTTAAACAATATTCTAATAAGTTTGGTCCATTTAGATGAGAATCCTTTTATATTACAAAAATAAATTAGTTTATATTAAAATAAATGAAAAAATGCAATTAAAAATAAATTAAACGTAATATCTCAAAATAAATGAGAAAACTCATCGTATTTTGAAATACTATAAATAATGTTTTTAACCAAAAAAACTATTATTTTAAATAAAGAAATACCCGATATTCTAAGAATATTCGAAATATAAAAAAAATACATCTAAAAATAATTTATAATGTGTTAAGATAAGTTTTACTTATTATAAACAAATACAACATAACATAAAATAATAAAATATTATAAATAATATTTGAATAAGGTTTGCGATAATTCATATCTGGTTAAGATCACTTTTATATTACAAAACCTAATCTAGGTTTAGATTAAACTAAAGGAATAAATTAAAAAAATAATACAATTTAAAATCAAATAATTCATAATATTCCAATATTAATTTAGAAATATTTCAAATACGATAAGATTATTTTTCAACCCAAAAAACGCTTATTTAAATTAAAAACTTTTTTTCCTTAAAATATCCGAAAATAAAAAAGTTAATCAACACATGATTTAAATGTATTGATATGACTTTTACTTAGTCCAACCGAACCGAATCATAACTTTACCAACCGAACTGGTCTTCCCTTCATCCCAACCGCCTTCTCCTTACTACCTTCTCCAAACCGAACTGTGTGAGTTGCTTCAAATTGAAACAGACACTTCCGTCCTTGAACTCGGTTCAAGAGTCTGTGGATTTATTAGATAATAATATAAAATAGTTTATAAAAGTTCCTTAATTAAGAAATAAAAAATGAAATATATATATATATATATATATAAAAGATATATTTTGATTATATATGGACTTATATATATATATTTTATTAATTATGGTGATATATATATAGATACAAATATATTTATATTATATATTGAAAGATAATATATATATATTTATATATTCTAATTATGGTGAAATATATTTCTTATAATATACAAAAATAGTATATATTATAATTATAAAGAGAGAATATTTATAAATATATATAAAAAATTATATTACAGTAAAGCTGAATATGATATTATAAAATTTGTTAATATACGAGAATATTTATATAAAAATTTTCTTTTAGAAATATAAGAAGCCGGTTAATATATGATATTATAAAATTTGTTAATATACGAGAAAATATATTTTAAAAAATAAATTTTAAATATGGTGAGAAATATAATATTTTTTTTAATATAAGAAATATTATATATATAATTATAAAGAATATATATATATATATATAAATCTTTTTTATATATAGATTTTTTTATAACTTTATAAATACCAAACAAATAGACCTAATTATTTAATTAATTTTTTTTCATTGTTTATATTTTAATTTTATAATTATAAGAGAGAATAATGGTGCTTATACCCAATAGTGAAAAACATGTGATGCAATCAGTTTTTAATATTATTCATGACGTTTGCAACAACTAAGATGATTTCAGTAGCGAAGATGATTACAATATTAGCGAAGATGAATACAACGAAGAAGACATAGAAGTAATGTTAATGGAGATTAATGAAAATAATATTGCTCCCCATTTCAAAGATATGGCTCTAGCCATTAAGAATCGAGATGTTAATGGACTTCAAATTGCTTTAGGTATGCTATAAATTTTTTATATGCTTTTATTGTATAATATTTTGAGTTTCAGTTATAAAAACTCTAACTTATAAAATTTTAATTGAATACATATTTTTTACAATTTTATGAAATTTTAAAAACTTTTCTTGATTAAATTGAATACTGGTTAGTTTTCAATAAACGTTTATGAATATAAGAATATATAGTCTTAGAGAATAAAGTTCATTAAGAAATATTTTTTTTATAATAAACTTAAATTAATTTTATTATTATTGTCTTAATTTGTTGTTATAGATAATATAACTAGAAATATAGACGAAAATTCAATAGATGGAGAAACTACTCTTCATTATGCATGTCTTTGTTGTAGTCGAAAATCTTTTGAGGTAAGTTGTTAATAATTAATTATTAAATATATTCAATAAATTAATATTAATATTGAAACTAATGTATTTATTTATAATATGGATACTAGTTGGAGGGGTGCTAATATGAAGACTAAAAATAAAGATGGAGCCATTCCTCTCCACATTGCTCGTGATAATGGTTCGTTTAATATTGTTGAATTTATATTAAATAATATTAGTGATGGAGATATTAAAATGAGAATGTTAAACTTAGTTGATAGTGATGGTTCTATGGTAATTGAATTTATCTTCTAAATGAACAATATGTTTTTTAAATTAAATAAATGTTTATAACCTTCAAATTATTGTTTATTTTGAATAGCCTATGCATAAAGCAGTAAGTGAAAATATCAATATTGTTAAACTATTGTTAAATATTGTTATAGAGACAGATAATTCAGCTGGTATAAGCAAAATGGTACAAGTAGATGATATATATGGTCAAACGGTAATTTTTAATACAAAATATTTTTATTTATATTTAAATTATATTATAATTCTCTTTTTATCTTTTTATATAGCCTCTACATGAAGCAACATTATATAGAAAATTTAAAATTGTAATATTATTACTAGAATTTGGCGCTTCCACTCAAGCACGTACCAATGAAGGAATGGTTAGTTTTTAAAATATGTTTTTATTTGTTTTTTTATTCCAAATATTTGTATAATATATATATATATATATATATATATATATATATATATATATATATTTACAGGTTCCATATCAATATGCTAGACGTAACTCAAAAGCTTGGAGAATACTTAAGGAATTCATGAAAATTAATATGATTTTATTTTTCTAGATTTTTTACAAATTATTTTGGTGTGTTTTTTTATTTTATACATTAGATATAGTTCTGACTATTTTGTGAGAAAACTCTTAATTTATTTGATTTATGATAGTTCAGTTTATTAGTTTATCTATTTTGTGAGAAGACATATTTATTTTTTGTTTTTATTGTAAATTATATATTATTTGGGTTTTTATTATTGTTTTTATTTTGAACTTGGGTCATTTAGAAAATATTGAATTGAATTAGTTGTAAATAACAACCACCTAAAGACTTGAATACGAAATTTACAATGCTTATATATTCCACTGATAAAAATAATAATTTATTCTCTTTAAAGTTATCCATTTTATGTTGAGAAATAAGTAAGCAAAGGTACTAAGAACAACCATAGTAAAAAATTTAACATGTTAAATTTTACTAATTAACGATTATTAAGTATCTCTAATAAGAAGAGTCTTGTCACTTGGGTAATGGAGTAGGTGTGTTTTAAGACACTTTGCTGTTAAAATGTTATTGAAATTTATTAGATTGTAGAAACTCGATAAATTAATACTCGATTATTTAATAATCTCTCTAATATAATATTTTTGGCCGGTCCCGACTCAGGGATAGGGTACTAAATTAATAATTCGCTTAAATTATAAGATAATACATTTTTGATAATTTCTTTAGACCCCATATAATATATAAATTAATAATTCCTTATATATAGCATATTACATGAATGATTTATGAATGTTTCTAGAAAAATGACTCAATTGTCTTTTGTTTTTTGTTGAAATCAATTTCCCCTTGAATGTCGTCTCTAATTTTCCTTAGCATGGTAAGAACTTCTGGTGTTGTTTTCTCATAGCTCAACAAGAAATTGTTCAATGTGATTGCCGCTACAACAACTTCGTTGCGCGAAGGGGGCTCCATTGTAGAACTTTCATCATCTTCTTTATCGATATCATCTTTATTAATTAATAAAATATTAATTAATATATAAATTAATAATTATTAATTTATCGATTAATTAATAACCCTTTTAATCAATAAATTTTGGTCGTCCCAAGTGTAATATTTTATAGAGTTTCTACTATATATGATATAAATTGTACATCATAATATAAATTTTATAGGTTGTTGTTTAGTTTGAAAGGCCAATAAAATCTGTATTAAGTTGGGCTAGTGCCGGACCTGAGATTTCGAGGCCTGAGGCGAGCACAAAAATTGGTGCCCTCAAAACTTAATATTCATACATATATTTTTTATCGATTTAAATATAATAGTATTTGTAACATTATTCTAGAAATAAAATATCATCAAAATAATATGTCATATGTAAATACTAAAAAAATAAAGAAGATCCAAACAAAATATAAAATTCATGTTCCGAACTAGTACATAGTCACTTGAATATTACTCGTCTCACATTTTTTGAGGCGAAAATATTGATCAAGTTTAAATAATCAACTTTCTCAATAATTTTTGTCTCGATAGATAAAATAGCTAACTCATTTAGTCTTTCTTGCGACATAGTTGATCAAAGATAGTTGATCGCAGATGCAATAGTAACTGGTATAGTCAGCAAAACTCGATATGCGATATAGGAATTTGGATAACAACCATCCATTGTTTTAAAATAATTCAGCACATCAATCACTCTTTTTGCTTCTCCGGGTAATGAATGTCTTAACAACTTTAGGGGGAAGTGTTTTCTTTCTTTTTTTTTTTTCCAGAATGCTTGTTCTTATTTTTTTTTTCTTTTTCCTTGATTTTGTTGATAAATGGGAAATGTGCGATTCTTTTCTCCAAGTAAGATATTGTTTTTTATTTTTATTTTTTTGGATACAAATTAAGTTAGGAGACAACATAGGTTGGGATAACTAGATTGTAGTCTTTGTTCATTATAATCTGTGTTTTGTAATGTGATTTGACTGCCACAATTTAGAAACTTTTGAGTCTTTTGTTTGTCATCTTACAATCAAAACTAGAGTTTCTCTAGTTTAATTTTTAAAGAAAACTATCCAAAGAATTTAATCAATTTCAACTCCTTGTGCAGGTACAGCTCCTAAAACCAGATCGGTTGAGGCTCCCTCTCTCTAAAATAAGCACAAGCCAGAATAATCCTCAACTAAACTCATCCTCTCAGAAACCGGATCGGTTCAAATCCCATCCACAAAAACCCAGATCGGTTTAACTTCAGGCCCGACCTAAATTGCAAACCGATAATGCCCGGTTGGTTCAACGTATTGAATATCCTAAAGCCAACGGGAAAATTATTCAAAATTATGGATACCTTGAAGAAGACGTGATGAAATGAACAAATATTCCTTAGAAATATGCAGAAGAAGGATCTGTAATAAGGCATGCGGCAAGCTAATGATTACTGATAATTATATAAGTCCACAAGCAACCTTTTGAAACAGACAATCGGCTAATGCATCGCTGCCGTGTGGACAAAGACAAAGTGTGCACGCCACCTAATCCGGACCGACACGACTTCCTGTGACCAATCCCCTGGAGAGAGAAATATGATCGTTATTATATTTCCCCTATAAAAAGGAAGTCAAAGAATTTGAAGAAAGCAACAACGAATGAACGAACAAAAATACAAAGTGAAAAAGAACAAACTGCTGAGTTCTAAGTTTTACATTCCATTGTAAAAGTGTATTACATCACTGCGTGAGTGTTGTAAATTGAACAACGAGCAGTAAATAAGACTCGATCGTATTTAGTGAATATCTTTCTCACTGTTTGAGAAGAAGGGGTGATGTAGGAGTTTCATCTCCGAATATCCATAAAATTTGTCATGTGTTCTTCATTATTTCTGGTTACTGTATCAACCGAACCGAATCACCATCTAGTCCAACCGAACCGAATCATAACTTTACCAACCGAACATGTCTTCCTTTCATCCCAACCGCCTTCTCCTTACTACCTTCTCCAAACCGAACCGTGTGGTTTGCTTCAAATTGAAACATACACTTTCGTCCTTGAACTCGGTTCAAGAGTCTGTGACAATTTGTGTAGTGTTAAGAACGGTTCTAATCTTTAACCGGATTAGCGCCAATTGGTGTGTGTGTTGTTGTAAGTGATTACCTTTATCCGGACCCTAGTCCCCTATCGGCGATCCCGATCCTAACAATAATTATAGAAGATATTACATTATCTTAAATTTCTGTATTCTATGCGATTTATTAGATAATAATATAAAATAGTTTATAAAAGTTCCTTAATTAAGAAATAAAAAATGAAATATATATATAAAAGATATAGTTTGATTATATATGGACTTTTTTTTATATATATATATATATTTTATTAATTATGGTGATATATATATATATAAATACAAATATATTTATATTATATATTGGAAGATAATATATATATATATTCTAATTATGGTGAAATATATTTCTTATAATATACAAAATAGTATATATTATAATTATAAAGAGAGAATATTTATAAATATATAAAAAAAATTATATTACACTAAAGCTGAATATGATTTATAAAATTTGTTAATATACGAGAATATTTATATAAAAATTTATTTTTAGAAATATAAGAAGCCGGTTAATATATGATATTATAAAATTTGTTAATATACGAGAAAATATATTTTAAAAAATAAATTTTAAATATGGTGAGAAATATAATACTTTTTTAATATAAGAAATATTATATGTATAATTATAAAGAATATTTATATATATATATATATAAATCTTTTTTATATATAGATTTTTTTTATAACTTTATAAATACCAAACAAATAGACCTAATTATTTGATAAATTTTTTTTCATTGTTTATATTTTACTTTTATAATTTTAAGAGAGAATAATGGTGCTTATACCCAATAGTGAAAAACATGTGATGCAATCAGTTTGTAATGTTATTCATGACGTTTGCAATAACGAAGATGATTTCAGTAGCGAAGATGATTACAATTTTAGCGAAGATGAATACGACGAAGAAGACATAGAAGTAATGTTAATGGTGATTAATGAAAATAATATTGCTCCCCATTTCAAAGATATGGCTCTAGCCATTAAGAATCGAGATGTTAATGGACTTCAAATTGCTATAGGTATGCTATAATTTTTTTATATGCTTTTATTGTATAATCTTTTGAATTTAAGTTGTAAAAACTCTAACTTATAAAATTTTAATTGAATACATATTTTTTACAATTTAATGAAATTTTAAATACTTTTCTTGATTGAATTGAATACTGGTTAGGTTTTCCAAAATGTGATTATGAATCTCAGTCAAGACGAAGCGAAAATAAAAAGGTGTGAAAAAAGTTGTATCAAATAATGAGTTGTTTCATTTGGAGCAAGATTGTCGGGATGAGAAGAAAGTAAAGTTGTTGGACGTATGTTAGCCAAAGAAGAAAATGATATTCGTCTCAAGAAGTACGTATAATGAAATAAGGCTCCAATCCTAATAATTTTTTTCCGTCATTGCCAAAAAGGAGTCACTATTGATACGATGAGTTCACTTGAGGTTCTTGAATTGGTGTGTTTAATGTTAGGATACTGTAATGGGAGTAAGATGATTGATTATAGTTTTGGAAATAGCAGACGTATTTCCTTTTAACACGAATCATGGTTCAAGTGTCACATTATGTACCTTATATCATAAATTCAGTATATCAGAATCACACAAAAGTGAGAGAGTCAACATTTGAGATATTTAAATCAAGTTTTTACATAAAGTCGGGGAGAGTATAGCTAGTGATGTAAATGAACCGAGCTGCTCGCGAGCTATTCGAATCTCGGCTCGACAAAAAGCTCGTTCGAACTCATTCGTTAGTCTTAACGAGCCAAGCTCAAGCACGTTTAAAAGCTCGAATATTTAAACGAGCCGAGCTTGAACTTCTCGATATCCGGCTCGTAAGCTCACGAACATGTTCGTTTATAGGCTTGCCTATAAGCTCGCGAACAAGTTCGTTTATAGGCTCACGAACACGTTCGATTATAATATTGTTTAAATATAATTTTTAAATTTTAAAAAAAAATAGTAATATATAAATATATATTATAATAATTAATATTATTACATGATTATATTTATATTAATATAATAATAACCTATAAAGCTATAATTAAACTTAGGGTTAATAAATAGAGCTTTCTAAACGAGCTTTAAACGAGCTCTTAACAAGCTTTCTAAACGAGCTTTCTAAACGAGTTTTAAACGAGCCGAGCACGAGCGGCTCATGAGCTCAAATAAATCTATACGAGCCGAGCTTGAGCTCGATTGTAAAAGCTCGAAACGTGCTCGAGCCAAGCTCGAGTCCGAATATATACTAGACGAGCCGAGCTCGAGCATGATACTGTTTGGCTCGACTCATTTACATCCCTAGGTATAGGGATTCCTCCAATACGTTTGCTCACTTTCGATATTGGAAAGTTATGGGGGTGATTCAAGTGAATATTTGGTGAGAGGTTATAAAAGTAGTACACAATATTTGTGGAGTATTGATTTTGACGTAGTTAAAATGACTACTCAATATAAAGTTCCCTAAATTTTTTATTTATATAATATATTTTTTATTTTACAGATTTCATATGAATTAGTTGAATCTTACTCAGAAGTTAAGAGAATATATGGATATTAAAAATATATATATTTAGATATTTTGGTGCTTTTTTTAGTTTATATATAGGATATAATTCGGTTTTGCTATTTTTGTTAGAAAGATATTAATTTATTTTATTTAATAAAATAATTTAAACATTTTTTTGTCACTCTTTTATTCTATAAAATTTATGTGACACCTAATATTATTTAGGTTTTGTTGTTATTTTTATCTTGAACTTGGGTCGGATTAATTTACTCTTAGAATAAATTAAAAGTTTAAGTTTAATTTGAATAATATAATTTAAACAAATATATTTAATGATACTTCCTAAGTCTAAATTATGTTATATTTCATTTATTTTATATTTTTTTTATGTGAGGTGGCAAGATAGACATGGAAAAATTTAATATTTTAACTTTTTAACAATTTCGTAGACAAAATTGATATTATTCCCCAAATAATAAAAATATGAAAGTTTATTTGTTTTTCATTTTTTTTTGAAAAATAATGCCAAATTATATAAATGATAATCATTTAATCTCATTGACATAAACATTAAAAATTGAAAAAAAAACATTTAAAAAAGCACAACACAAAATAGTTCACTGATAATTAAACAAAAAGAATAAATTTTAACGAGCACGAGATCTTCAAAAAGATAAATGAGTTCTCCAATGAAACTTCCCCGATTATCATAATAATAAAATTATGAATTAAACGCATTGATCGATAACGATTAGTGAACCTTCTGCGAGTTTTTTCAAGCCAGATGGTTCACCAGAAGATAAGACTAATATAATCAAGGAAATTTATTTTTAATTTTCTTATAAATAAAATTATATTTCATCAAGGGTAGAATCAACAAAATCCTCTCATTGAAGTTAAGAGTCGAATTACGACTTTAGCAAATTTAACATGGCATTATTGTCGAGTCAAGTTTTGACTTTTTAACAAAATTAAAATTTAAAAAAAAAACTCTGAAAGCAGATTTCTAATATCAACAACAATCTTATGAACATGACGACAAATTTCACAAATGTCAGATAAAAAATTTTGATTCGAATTCAAAAATATTAATTCTCGACCGTTCCAATAACAACGTTACTAAGTTGTCACGCTGCAAATGTTTCTTCATTGGCTTGGAAAATTGTCACAACTTAAGATAATATTCTTAAATAATCAAATAAAACTATGCAACATTGACCCTGAATATTATGATTTGTTATGGACCATTTGGTGTCCAAAATTGACATTATATGTTAGAATACTTGTAGGCATTTGATTATTCCTACGTTTAAATAGTTTGAAAATTGAAAAAAATTACAATATAAATACTATTAATTAATAATGTTCCATATTTATTATATCCTTGGACAAATATTTATAATCCTAAGCCTAAATGACCAATACATTAATGTAGAATTGAACAAACATTTAATTAAAACCCTACAAATGTAATATAAAATAGTTACAACAATAAAGCTTAAAATATGATGACATTATTATAAGATAGAGAAAGTGAATTATTCAAATCACTTTCTTGACAGTTTTCAAGATAGAATACCTAGTAAAACCAATAACATTCCAAATTAAAAATCCCCATAAACATGGGCATAAAACCTAGGCTTAGGATGCACTACTAAAGGAGATGTCTGCCTCATCCATATTAAGATTCCCAGTAATGTTACGTTTTGGGCTCATATTTTATTAAAGTTTATATATTTTAATTGGGCTTTAAGCCTTTATTGGGATTAGGAGTAGTAGTTTAATCTTTTAACCTTTTAATGTACTCCTATAAATAGAGACATTGTAACCTAGGGTTACTTGGACCATTATTCCATGAAAAATCAATAGAATGGACGACTCCCTGAGAATGTAGGCATTGTTGGCTGAACCTCGTTATATCTTGTGTTCTTTATTATTCTTTACCACTTTATTTTTATATCTTCTTTTATCGTGTGTTTAGATTAGATCTTTTCTCAACAAGTGGTATCAGAGCATGTTTTGAGAATATTTATCTTAATCTATTTGTGAAGATATAATAGAAACCCTAACCACCATTGAAGAAATTGTTGCAAATCAATTGCTAAGTAGATATCTATTGTCGTTAAAATATTTCTTAGCTTTGAGTGATGCTCTCTTGAGAAGAAGAGAGAATAATACAATGAGTCTTTTGTTCTTTTTGAAGGCGACAATGGGTGCATGTGACGAAAAGTCGTTGTGTAGGCAGCGACACCAGAATGAAGAATATAAGGTATATTCCTTTAACTTATTTTAATTTGGGACATGTTGTCTATTAAAATATAAAAAGGAAAAAATATATATCCATATATATTCCGTATATATCTCTATATATATTCCATATAATATATATAGAGGAGCCAAGAATCTTTGAAGTGGTAAACAACTAAGACTTTTTCAACTAAGACTTTTTCTTTAAGTCTCGTTTGATTTAATAAAATAGGCTGAAGATCTATTTAATTCTAATTTTCACAAGTAAGGCCTTGTTTGATTTTAATAAAATTCTCAAAGATTTCTATGCTTTGATCTTGGATTTATATTGAGACTTGTTTGACTTAAATTTCTCAAATATGGAGATTTGTGGTTTATCTTTTAATAGATTTGATATTCGTCAATGGGGAGATTGAAAATTGGAGTTGAAAAAGAAGGTGGAGTGATTATTTGATGTTGCAGATTGTGAAAGATAGTTGATGCAACATGTAAAGGGTTTTCTGATTAAAGAGAAGACTTTAATGTTTGTTTGCAAGAGTGTGGTTTTGCTATGTGTGTATAAGGACCAGATTTTAGATTTGCATCAAACCTTGTGAGTGGGTTTTGATTGACAATCCCGGTAAGTGCTGGTGCGAAGTTCTCAAGTGGGTATTTGATACCCCAAGGATTCTATCAAGAATGATAATTTCTAAGGTATGAGTTGAGGGTGCACTAATCATATACATGGTTTGTTAGATTATTTCTATGTAGGATTTGGCTAGAAAAATGTGGAGAACAAACAATACATTTTCATGATTGTTGAAAATTAATTGGAGGTTTTATTATAACCGATTGTTGTCTTGGCATACATGAGTGACATTATTTCACTATGTCAAGGGCTTTGACTTGAAGAAAATCTCGGCTAAAATAAGTTTGGAGAGATTTTTCTTTGGAAAATGTTTATTGAAGAAGTCAAAATTAAAAGAGAGGTAGAGAGAAAATCTAGTAGCAGATTTTCATCTACAGCCGCGCAAGGTCATCAAATTGATGATCAGAGATTCGAACGGAGTTCGATGGCACTGAGATTTTGTCGAGAGGGTTGGTAATTCATTCCTCTACATTTTCAACAGTCGGATCAAGGTTTGTACGTGACGAAATTTGTTTTTCTGGGGCTTAAAGTGTCTACCTAATTTTAGTTATATTTGAATTATTTGGGACTAAACTTTTTGTATCTTTTTGGTTATGACCTTATCTTATCAGAAGAGTTGATCAAGATGAAGACAATGGTCAGATTATGTGTGTTTTACACTTGACAAAAACATGAAATATCAACCATTTTTTAGGTTGTTGTCATTACTCAATATTAACAGACATAAATCATGTTGTTATTACTCAATAACAACCATTTTGTAGGTTGTTGTTATTAATAAATATCAACCGGTTCTATAGGAGGTTGTTATTAAGCAATATCAACTATTTTAAATATTGTTGCAATTACTCAATATAAACCGCCCAAAAGTTTATTGTTATTAATTAATATCAACTCGTTATAAAAGTTGTTGTAATTACTTAAGTATAATGGTTGTTAATATTTTTATTTCCGAATTTATAAAAAAATTAATTAAAAATAATTTTAAAATAATTTAATTATTTTATACAAAATTTCAAATGAAAATATAATTTTTAAATATAATTCTAAATTTAACATTAAAATAATTTAACTCCAACACATATAAATACTACATTTAAATAAACAAAAAAAATCATAATACACAAAAATAATAATACAAAAATAGTAAGATCTTATATATCTTATTAGTTGATCTTCTATTTATTCTTCATTCGGTCCAAATTTAGTATACCTATATATAAAAATATTTACAAATTAAATAATTAAAAATTAAGTTAATAATATAAACATTGTTGAAGAAATATATTTAAAAACTTATCAAATATATACCTAATAAACTATACAATGATAATTTTATCTATAGGAAAGAAGAAGTGATCGATTGACCAAATTTGAGAGCAAGGAGAGAGACTTCAAGAGAAAAGAAATTATTATTCACTAAAATAAAGGTTGTGAGTAAAGGGAGGGGTTGAAGAGAGGTTGTGGGAATAGAGAGGGTTGAAGAGATAAGAAGTTATATAGGTTGAAGAAAAGTTATAATGATTAATTATAACTAGTTTTATAATAACCCACCACCACCGATTTTAATGATCTTTTATTTATTTATTTTAATTATATATATATATATATAAATATATTATATTTTAACAAATTTAATTACATAAATATTATATATATATATTAATTATTGAATATTATTATATAAATATAAATTTAAAAAATATTAAAAAAATATTTAATATCAACTATTTTTAAAATAAAATGGTAATAATATATATATATATATATATATATATATATATATATATATATATATATATATACTCTATTAAATAACAAATCAAATTAATTTATATAAATTTTTTTAATTTAAAATATATTATATATATTTTATTAAATAAATAAATATGAATATTTCAAATTTAAATATATATATATATATATATATATATTTAATTACATAATATATGAAATTATATAACATTTTTAAATTTAAGATATATTGTCATTAAAGTTTTAGTTTTTTTACTTATTATTATATAATAATTATGATTATATATATATATATATAATTAATTTATATATATAAATAATTATTAATTATATATACAAATTATATAAACTATTATGATTAATATATATTATGATTAATGATAAATAATATCATTATATATCTTTTCTAGTCTCTCTAATCTGTCTGTTTATTAATTTTTTTCTTTAAATCTTAAATTTTAATTTCTCCCTAATATTAATAGTATTTTTTATTAGGACTAAACCTTAAAATTTATTAATATATTATATTTTTCATAAACACTAAATCTTATAAATATTTTTTTATCTTCATTTTATTCTTCATATATATGAAAATAAATAAAAATAACTCAAAATTACAAATAAATTATCATAACAATTTAGAATGAAATTTTTGAATAATTATTTTTTGATACAATAATAAAATTTACTCAAACATTTTTCTTTAATAATAAAATATAATATAACAAAATCTCATAATAAAATATGTAAAAAAAATAATTATAAATAAATAAAACTTATCTGGATAAGTCTTATACCCTAAATCTTAAATCCCAAATCATATATCCTAAACTCTAAATTAATTATATAAATATATATATTCTTATAAAAAAATATAGTCTTATACCCTAAACTAATTATATAAATATATATATTCATATAAAAAATATAAAAATTAATAATACTATTATTTACAAATATTTATAATTAAATCTATATTGAATCCTAAAACTAATTATATAAATATATACTAGTATAAACCTAAACATACCTAAATACTAAACTATTAGCTTTAAATTTTATATCTTAACCCTATATTATATACCCCTAAATTAATTATATAAATATATATATTCATATCAAAAATATAATAAAATTAATAATATTATTATTTTTAAATATTAATAATTATAATAATATATTTTTATATGATTAAAAAATAAAATAATTTTTTTATTAAGACAAAGAAAAAGAAAATAAGGGGAGTAGAAAATAGTAAATTTCAAATTCCCAAGTTATTTGTGATATATAATATAATTTAAATTTAATAATTATTTTTGTATGAATATAAAATTTATAAATTAATAATTAAATTTGTAATTTAAAAAAATATATATAAAAATATTCAATATCAACGATTTTAAAAACAGTTTATATATACTCATCTCTATCCCTTAAATATCAATGGTTTTTAAGACGGTTGATATTGACCCTTATATTGACCATTTCTATATCAATCGGTTTTAAAAACGTTGATATTGCCCCCTCTATATCAACAGTTTTTAAAGTGGTTGATATAAATGTGGTCAATATCAACGATTTTAAAATTCGTTAATATAGATGAGTTAATATCAACCGTTTTAAGAGCGGTTGATATTGACCCCTTTATATCAACGGTTTTTAAAACGGTTGATATTACTCCCTTAATAGCAACCGTGGAACAAACTGATTTTTTTACTAGTGAATTCTGCGATAAATCAATCAATTATGTGTTAATATTTGTAACAATAAAAGTATTGTTATGTATTTATTCTAAACATATTCTACCGAATTATGGTTAGTATTCCATATCATTAGAGACGTAAATGAAAAGATTTGATCGCAAGCTATTCGAATTTCGGCTCGGTAAAAAGCTTGTTCGATCTCGTTAGTTAGTTTTGACGAAACGAGCTTTAGCTCGTTTAAAAGTTTGAAAATTTAAACGAACCAAGCTAGAGCTTTTAGATATTCGACTTGTCAACTCGCGAACATGTTCTTTTAGAAACTCGTTAATGGGTTTGCGAACATGTTCATTTAGAAACTCGTAAAAATGTTTGTTTGGAGACTTGTTTATGAGCTCAGGTGGGTATTCATTTAGAAACTCATTTAATATTTATTAATATTTAAATTTAATATTTATTAATATTTAATAAGAAAAAAAATTCTTTCACTTAACGTGAAGTCTTCTTCTATATTGTAAACGAGCTCTTAAGAAGTCGAATTCAAACAACTCATGAGTCCAACTAAATATATACAAGGCAAGCTCGAGCTAAACTATATGCTAAACGAGCCAATTTAAAAGAAATTATTCGTCTTGGCTCACCTCGTTTACATATTATTAAACACTTAATTAAAAAAGTTTATAATAACCCCAGAATTAGTTTAAATAGAACTCTGAGTTATAACAATTTAATTATCACTAAAATAACACTTTGAAGTAGGGACGTGTTAAATTTTTTTAAATAAAAATATAAATTATAATGAGAAGCAAACTTCAATTTTTTTTCAAGACTTATTTCATGATTTATGTGTTGTT
This sequence comes from Impatiens glandulifera, assembly GCF_907164915.1. Lineage (NCBI taxonomy): Eukaryota > Viridiplantae > Streptophyta > Magnoliopsida > Ericales > Balsaminaceae > Impatiens > Impatiens glandulifera. The sequence continues at coordinate 34,931,508 of NC_061863.1, read as the reverse complement.
TACTTTTAGACTTCTATTTTTTTATATATATATATGAAAAAATGTTTAAATTTAATAATACTGCATTATGATTGGTCCGGAATAGATGAATAGAAAATTTGGTAGCAGAAGATCTAATCGGGTTATGTTTACCCTTTTCATTTTAATTTACAAACTAATTTTCTGCATTTATTAAAATAATTTGTCGTTTCCCAAAAAAACATAAATAATATTAAATGATACCAAAAGTAGGGCCTTGATTTCAGTGTCGGTAAGTTTTACGCCATTGTCGGCATCCGTGTCGATACTGTCCTTGAGTATTAAAAGAGTACTAAGAAAATCGGTAGAGTTCTTATTAGCGCCACCATGAAGATGAGTTTTATGTTCCTCCACAATCTCGCTTAAAATGCATCAAAACGGGAGTGCAATTTCTTCATCTTAGACGCAATTCCATGCGTGTAGCACTCACAATTGTTATCAAATGCAGGATTGCGTCAAAGAATTAATAGAGTAAGCCCAACATCAGGTCCGACCCTGTGGTAAGTCCGACAAATCCTCGGGTTAGGGCAGCCCACTCCCATGGTGGATAGCCCATTTGTTAAAAATATTATGCTATTTATATAAATTTATTGTAATTTTAACATATAATGTATTTAGCTTAGTGGTTTAAGATAAAAAAATTTAAAATTTTATATGGTCATGGGTTCAAATCTCACCAAAAACAATATATTTTATCAATTTTTTAAACTAAACTTAGGGAAAAAATATATCGTCTTTTTTTCTACCGGGACTGGGGCAGCCCAAAACTCGGGGTGACTCTGCCCAACAAACACATGAACTAAAGTATAAAAATCCAAAGTAGTCCATACTAACCAAAATAAAAATAGTAAACTTAATAAGCTAATTTAACCTTTTGGTAAAAATAATTTTTTATTTCTAATTTAGTATATTTAAGAATTCAAATATTTACAAATAAAAATAATAATTTATATCTACTAAGTGAAAATAATTTAATGTCTAGGACATCCAATAGTCATAATCAATGACACCACAACATATACATGTAGATTCGAGACCAGGAACGAAATTGCCGAAATTGAAAACGCCGGTGGGAACCATCAAGTCCACCACCATTCCTTTGAAATCGTCGGATTTTGGATCAACGTCGATGATTCCGTCGCTAAAGACACATTTTCGAGCATCTGGCGAGCTTAGGCGTTGGTGGTGCAAACATTTAACAACGGCCTTAAATTCACTTGGGTCTGACCGACCACGTTTTTTAGAACATTCGTTAGTATCGCATGTTGGTATTTTTAGGGTCACTTGTATAATAAATAATTGTGCATGTCATATTTAATATAAGCCAAAATAATGTGATCTAATGTGAAATTAAGTTTATGGCTTATGTGTGTATTTGTCATGAATATAAAGTGAGGATACCTAAGTGGCATTTTTAATTTTATGAAAGGGCTAAATTAGAAATGACCTAACTATAATAACTAACTTAATGTTGGTTATATATAACGGTAATGTTTCCCATTTGAAGTACGGGCAATTCTCCTCTGCGTCCCCATCAAATGGAAGAACCATTCCATATAAGGAAAGTTTAAGGAAAGAGATTAAAAATCATTCAATTAATGCAAAAGTCTAAGAAAGAGAAGATTCATGATTCATCAAATTAAGGTGTCATTCAGATTTTAATTTCTTACACATTAAATTAGGATTTAATTAGGATAATTTTTAACAATTGGTATCAGAGCCATCCTAATTTAATTATGTGAGAAAATTATATCGTTGTAGATATATTGTTGTAAAAGATGGATATGGGAGGAAGGCTAGCCAATATGAGCTTTGGTTGTCCGATTCCAAAATGATGGTTGCTTATTATGGGACTGACTTCTGAACATGAGCTATTAAAAGATCTACCCACCCAGAATGTGTCTAACCAGGTTGTGGACTCTAGGGATAGACTTCAAAGAGTTCCCTCCAAATATGTGCTCAAATGGATATCTCACCTTGAGGATCAGCTCTCAAGGTCAAGGGTCAAATATGTGCTCGAAATGTTACTGTTTCTTCACTATGGAATACTATTTTGTAAACTAGCATATCAATAAAAGAAGTTTTTAAATGTCCTTGTTATACTTTCTTTCAAATATTTACTGGGTCTTTAGACTCACTATGCTTGTGTGGTGTAGGTACACAGCATTAGCTTTCTATTGACATAATGAATGGAGCCTTGGAGAGTGGCCAAGGTGTAGGGGAGGTGTGTGTGTGTGGGAGGAGGGACAAATGAAGTTCAAGTACTTTTTAGGGTATAGAACTTAAAGACCACTATTTTTGTAATAATGGACCATCTCTTAAATGTTTTTGATGTAAAGGACTGTATCTGCTTTTGAAAGTCCGAATTTGGTAATGCCACATATATATAACTCTTCCGCATATATTTCTGTTTTTCCGTTTATGTATGTAACGTTTTAAAACATCCCTCACTCGGTCTAAGTAATTTAGGAGTCTGAGGTGTTACTACGTTTTCCATAAAACAATATCATATCTTGGAAAAACAGATCATAGCTTTGGGAAACAGATCAAAACTTTGGAAAATAGATTAGGGCTTTGGAAAATAGATTATGCTTTTGGAAAATAGAATATACTTTGTGAAACAGAACATACTTGGTGAAACAGATCATAAGATATATATGAACTATATAAACTGGTGTGGGTTTCTAAAGATGAGTTGAGAAAAGATTGTTTGCTTTTGATTTTGCTAAAGATGTATGAACTTGCTAAAGATATTATGATCTTGCTTCTAAAGTGTGCCTTCTGTTTTATTAGTAAAGAGGGAGAGGAAAAAGATAAAATGAATGAAAGAGTGCATTATATATAGTAGTTTAATAAGGCTGGTCATCTGATGGTCATAACATGGGTTAAATGATTGTTTAATATAAAAGGGTTGGTCACCTACTTGTCATAGGCATGGGTTGGACAAGTTGATAATAAAAAGACTAGTCACCTGTTTGTCATCAGCATTGGATGGATAAATAAATGATGAAGAGGGTTGGTCACCTGCTTGTCCTAGGCATGGGTTTAATAAAAAGGGTTAGTCACCTGCTTGTCATCAGCTGGATTAAATGGATGTTTAATAGAATGGGTTGATCACTTGCTTGTCATAGCATGAGGGAGATATAAGCATGAGGTGGCATCAGTGTCGGACCTGAGATTTCGAGGCCTGATGCGAGAACAAAACTTGGTGCCCTCAAAGCTTAATATTCATACATATATTTTTTATCGATTTAAATATAATAGTATTTGTAACATTAATTCTAGAAATAAAATATCATCAAAACAATATGTCATAAGTAATACTAAAAAAACAAAGAAGATCCAAACAAAATTTAAAATTCATGTTCCGAACTAATACATAGTCACTTGAATATTACTCGTCTCGCATTTTTTGAAGCGAAAGTATTGATCAAGTTTGCATAATCAACTTTCTCAATAATTTTTTTCTCGATAGATAATATAGATAACCCATTTAGTCTTTCTTGCGACATAGTTTATCGAAGATAAGTTTTAATCAACTTTAATTTGGAAAAACTCTTTTCCGCAGATGCAACAATAACTAGTATAGTCAGCAAAACTCGATATGCGATATAGGAATTTGGATAACAATCATCCATTGTTTTCAAATAATTCAGCACATCAATCGCTCTTTTTGCTTCTCCAGGTAATGAATGTCTTAACAACTTTAGTTGGGGGAGTGTTTCCTTTTCTTTTTAAAGAATGCTTGTTCTTATTTTATTTTTTTCCTTGATTTTGTTGATAAATGGGAATCGTGTGATTCTTTTCTCCAAGTAAGATTGTGTTTTTTATTTGTATTTTTTTGGATACAAATTAAGTTAGGGCTTATCATTGATAGGTTATCAATTATTATTTATGGGCTTTTTAAAAATAAGCACATGAACATATCATTATAATTTATTTTTTTGAAGATTTTGGTGCCCAAAAAGTATTTAGGCCTGAGGCAATTGCCTCACTTATTACACAGTCCGGGCCTGGGTGGCATAAGCATGGGTTGAATATGTTTCGTTTGGGTGAAACATGAGGTGGCATAAGCATGAGGTGGCATAAGCATGAGGTGGCATAAGCATGAGGTGGCATAAGCATGAGTTGAATAAGTTTGGTTTGGGTGAAGAATGAGGTGACATAAGGATGAGGTGGCATAAGCATGAGTTGAATAAGTTTGGTTTGGGTGAAGCATGAGGTGGCATAAGCAAGTTTTTGAAGAAATATGGGTTGGAAAAAGTATGGGCAAGGAAACATTAACCTCGGCCTGACCTCCTCGGTCCTAACTCAGATTTTTCTCGGCCCTGACACATAATTTTCTCAGCCCTGACACAGATTTGCATCAGTCCCGACATAGATTTGCCTCGGCCCTTACACAGATTTGCATCGGTTCCGACATAGATTTGCCTCGGTCCCGACACAAATTTGCCTCGGCCCTTACATAGATTTACCTCGGTACTGACATAGATTTGCCTCGGCCCTGGCACAGATTTGTCTGGGCCCTTGGTTTTGGCCAAGACCGAAGTTACTCGGTCTAAAATGAGTTTTTGGGTGTGACATCATAGATCTATGGATATTTAGATTCTTTGTTAAGTCTCATTAAAGAGTTACAGTTATATATTAATTAAGATTGTATGATGTTAACATGAAGATTGATGCGAATACATATTTGAATTATCTCATAATTTCCCTCGATTTAGGGATATTTAGATTCTTTTTGATAATTTCAAATCATATTTTCATATATTCGAATTATATATATATATATTTATATATATTGGTTTTGATAATTTCAAATTATAATTAGAAATATTCAATTTTATGAAGAATGTATATATATATATATAAATTTAATCGTAATGATATATCTTTATTCATATATTTTGAATTTAGATTAAATATTATGATGTTATATAATTACGATAGATTATATAATTACGATAGATTAAGATATAAGATCTCTAAATTTATGAATATTTGAATTTTCTCTTTCATTCCATATATATGGATGAATTTAGATTATTGTAAATGCATGATTTTTCTGGAATATATAAATATATTGATTTTATTATAATATAAAGATTTATGATATTATGATATATTTAATATTTATGGATATTTCCTTTTTGATTTTGGAGAGTGGATATGTTATCTTATTGAAGAATATGGAATTTCACGAAATATCTTTTTAAATGGATAAATTGAGTAGGTTTATTAAATTAATATTTATTTATTAATTTTTTTTTGAAGAAAAAACTAATTATGATTATTATTTTTTTTATTTTTATAATTTAATTTAAGGCAAAATTGATATTTAAGAAACAAAAAAAGTGACCTAGTGACATTATGTTCTAGCTTTTTATATAAAAAATGGAAGAAAAAAAAAAGCTAATTTAGAGCATGTAAAACTAGCTCATTAGACGACGTGTGAATTAATAAAAGTTCATTTAAACGTACGAAAAATTAAAAATTGACTCACCTAGCCTCGGTAAGTAACTATGGTTAATTATTTTTTTAAAATTTAATATTTTTTAGTTAAATAATCATTTTTTTCACTTTTTTTTTATTAATTAATTAATTCATCATTTTTTATTATTTCTTCTTTTCTTTTGTCTATTCATTTTTAATAATTAATTAATACATTTATCCATTTTTACTATTTATTTTTCTTATTTGATTTTTTTCTATTATTTAGTTTTTTATATATTGTTTTAAAATTATTTGGTATTTTTAGGACTGAATATTTGAATATTGTAATGTATAAAGTAGTTCAATATTTTAATACTCTAATATTTTTATATTTTGCTCAAAGTAATTTTATTAAATAATTACTTGTATAATCTTTTTTTATTAAATTTTATTTGCGGTGCAAACTGTTTTTCCACAAGATTAACAGAAATTATGGACTCGTCATATTTATGCAAATTAGAGTAAAAATAACAATAGAGGATAAATGAATATATTGTTCTATAAAATACTTAATTAAATATTATAGAAATTTTGAACTACTTTATATATTACAATATTCAAATATTATATCAAATAGTATTAAAATAATCTAGGTTTATATAGTAATAAACAAAATAGTATAAAAAAATATAAATAAAATAATCAAATAACAAAAAAAAATAGTAAAAGGAGTTAAATGAATGAATGAATTAATTAAAAGAATAGACAAAAGAAAAAATAGTAAAAGGAGATAAATGTATTAATTAATTAATAAATAAAAGAAGGAGAGAAAAAATGAATAAATATTAAATTAAAAAAAATTAACTATAGTTATTAATAGAGGCTAGATAAGTCAATTTTTAATAATATGTACGTTTAAATGAACTTTTATTAGTTCATACGTGTAACTGAGCTAATTGTACAAATACATACGTTTCGGTGAAATTTTTCCTTAAAATAAAAACATGTTACTCTTCTCAACTAAAAATTTCCCATTCAATAATAAATATTTCCTATAGGTGTATTGCATGCATAAAGACAAGTATATAACAATCCAAACGTTAAAAAATTACAAAAATCAATAAAAAGAAGAGAGAGAAAAACTCGGGAGATTTCAGGCGATATTACGGCGAAAATTTCGGCAGCCAATTCTCTCATCACGAACGGCACGAATGACACGATCGACACGAACGGCACAATTGGTACAAACAGATTGATCGACACGATTGGCAATATATCAAGGTCGCGGTTCGCTTGTGGTGTTCGCGGTTGCTAGTCGCTTTGGGTCGCTTTTGGCAAGATCGGCACAATCGGCACGAACGCCACAAACGACACGGTAACTCTAATAACTTGGTTGTTCTTTCTAAAACTTGATTGAAAGTTAGGGTTTCTGTTTTACCCTGTTATTCAATTGTTAGAGTTTCTGGTGTATCATGTTCTATAATTGCTCTGTTTTATTGTTGTTTTTTATTCTTCATTAAAATGGGAAGAAAGAAAAGCAATAAGAATAAAGAAGTCAAAGAATTTTTGATGGAATGTTTAATGGAGGCAGATGAAATTGAATTTGATAGGATTCATGAAAAAATTATCCAGAAAAAACAGGAATGCAACAAAGGTTAGGAACCAATTGCTGATAAATTTTTTTAAGAAAATGTAGCAAGAAAACAGGGGAAGAAAGAAGGAATTTGGAACGTTTGTTACAATGAAAGAGCAAATCTATTTAGACTGAAAAATCAAATCACAAAGCTCTTGATGCACGCAAAGAAAGGAGAGATTGTGCTCAACAAAGAAAAAATGCAACAAACAACCGTCAAATTGAATGTACACTATCTTAAGGACTGGAATTTACTACAGAAAGAAGAGTATGAAAAGATATTAAACTGGTCAGTTGAAACAATGAGGGAGCTGATGAAGTCTCATAAATCTATGACTTATACTATCATGAGCAATTCCAGCTGGAGAGTAACGAGGTCTGAAAAAATAACACATGAAATAAAACAGAAGATCATGCTTATAAAGAAAAAATCTACTTGGGCAATGTTAAAACAAAAGTGGAGGTGCTCAATTCTCCTTTTGAATTTAAACTGTCAACTGAAGTGGAGGAAAAATGTGTTAAAGATTGGGAAAATGTAGTGGTTGGAAACTACATAAAGAAGAATAGAGTATCATTCTCAGTCACCAAGGAAGCCTTAATGAAACAATGGGAGTAGAAGGGACTAGTTAAGATTTCTGCAAATATACATAATCTCTATTTTTTGCAATTCAAGAAGGAATCGAACTTGGATGATATTCTGAAATATGAACATACTTATATTGGATCAAATTATATGAAGCTGGAGAGATGGTCTGAAAAATTGAACATGCTAAGCAAACCATAAAAACAACCCAAATATGGTTTTGAGTTTTGGAACATTCCAACACACATGTACAATGCAGAACCTTTAAGTCACTTTGCAAGTTTATTGGGAAAACCATTATACATGGACCCAATTACAGAAGGAGGAGAACAACTTATAAGTAATTACCTTTGCTAGAATAAGCATTGAAGTTCATCCTCGAAGTATGCTGCCAAAGAATATGACAATAATTGACAAGAAAAGAAAGTCTACAATCATGGAAATTTCATATGAATGGAGGCCAGACATGTGTATTTTTTGTAATACTTTTCAACATGCTAGCACTAAATGTGAAAAAGCAGTTGAGGAAAGGCCCAAGAAGAAGAAAGACAGAAAAATGAAACGGAAGAATCGAGAATCTAAGAGCATATTGGGGAAGTTAAAGAAAATCGGCAAGGAAAAAAATACAGAGGAAGAAATCAAGGAAGAATCAGAGAAGGAAGAAAATAATGATGTAGAGGAAAAAGGAATGTAGAATCAAATATTGAAGAAATCAACGAAACTGATGAAATAGGGGATACTGAATAAGATAAACCTAAATACAATGAAGATGAAGAGGCAAAAGATGATATCAAAGATACAACAGAGAAGAAAAATACAGAGGAAACTAAAGTTGTTGATCCTCAAACACATAAAACTGAAATTGAGAAAAGTAGTAACAAAAGCCCTGAAATCCTGAAGATTAATACATTTTATTATGTTAGTACGAGTTCATATAGAGGAAGATTAAACAATAAGAACAGACAAACATCATCATCAGCTTCAATTCAATCTCCCTTAATGAAGAACGCAATAAAAATGGGATGTGGAATAAGGCAATATGATCAAAAGGCGGATATGGAGACAACATAGGTTGGGATAACTAGATTGTAGTCTTTGTTCATTATAATCTGTGATTTGTAATGTGATTTAACTGCCACAATTCAGAAACTTTTCAGTCTTTTATTTGTAATCTTTCAATCAAAACTAGAGTTTCTCTAGTTTGATTATTGACCCCTCCCATTTTTTAGCTTATTAATGAAATAGTGTTAAACTGTTTAAAAAAAAACAATCCAAATACAACGTTTGGTATGATATAGATAAAGTAGAATATATGTACGGTAAATAATAAAGATTGTTTGGTTGATGTAAATTTATATATCCAGTATTAATTAGGTATAATTTATATAATATTATACCTACCTAAACTAGTTACAAGAAGTCATAAGCATAATATTCTTATATTACTCTTAATTTTATAAAATTATTAAAATTTTAATTTCTTTATTTTAAAATATAGTAATAATAATTAATTATATCTAAATATTAATTTAAAATTTTAATTTATATATTATTTTATCTCTATAGAAAGTTATATTATTTTAAGTATAAAATTTTAATGTGACAATTTTTATACATAATTAAATATAATTATTATTTAAAAATAATAATAATGTTAATTAAAAATTAATAGTCATATATGAAATTAATTATTAAAATAAAATTGTATTTCATTATTAATAAATAATATTTATAATTAATTATATAAATTATTATTATTATTATTATCCATGCAACTTACATCTATATATATTCTAAATTAATTTATAATTATACCATTCTAATTTCAAATATTATTTTATTTAAATTATTATTATAATTAATATTTTATTTTATACAAATAATTAATATTATTTCAATATATAAATTTTTATAATAATACATCAATTTCAAAATTAAATATTAATTAATATATAAAAAAGTTTTATTTATATAATTATATAAGTTCAATTATAAAAAAATTATATATAAAATAATATAAAATATATTTATAAAATATATTTATAAAATAATTATATATTATTTTCTTATAAAATTATATCTAATTAATAATACAAACTACTCATAATAAACATTAAAATAATAATTTTAAAAATATATAAAGTTAAAATAGTCTTTTATATTTTTTACTATTTTTTTATATTATCAACCAAACACAAAATAATAAAATATATATAATTTATACATATTTTTTACTCCCATCCAAACACTAATAACCTATTGTAGACACCACATTTTTACACCCTAGATACCTAATAAAAAAACCGGCCCGAAATAATACCCATGTTTGTTTATTGAACCGGGAAAATAAAAATAGTAACACCTCGTGGAAAACCGACCCAGAAAAGCTTAAAAGATAACGATCCAAAGGTCGAATTTCATAACGACTCTGTTTTCCCAACTCGTGACACGTTCATGTTGTACGTTTTGAAAAATCTTGAATTTTGAGTGTAATATTACTATTTGTAAATTTGTGCAGAAATTGCTCAAAAAGAGGGAAAATAAGAGAACGGGTCAATCCGAGTCAACCAGCCAACCGACGAGTCAACCCGGGGCAAAGAGGGATCAAGCACGTGTCAAGAAGAAGTGGAAAAGAGTAGACTGGTCTTCTAAAGTGGGAAAATTGGATTATTTGAAAAGTGAGTTATTTGAAAAGGGGATTATTGAAAAGAAAATCAAGAATCCTTAAGTTTGAAGTCCTCATGGAGCTTCCATTGGAAACCTAGACTTCATGAATTTATCCCGGCTTCAATACTGAATGAAATTCAATGATCTTGAATGTTTTGAAAATAGAAATTAGTCCTCTTTCATATGGTGTAGCCCAATATCCCATTGGTGCCCTATATCTAGACGAAATCCGGTCATGAGTGGAAGGTGTTCCTGAAAGGTTTAAACCAAACACCCTTTCACTTTAAAATTCGTAACTTGAGCTGTGGTCAATGATTTTGGGTGATTCAAGTTGGTTTGGAAATATGACTCATTTACCTTTCCAATGGCATCGTCCTCGAACCGTTGTTCGACCTTTAAGGCCCTCTCACGATCAGTACAAGAGAGGCAATGCTACAAATGCAAATTCTGGGAGCTAACTGAAGTTATGTTGCACTTCTAAAAATCATATATTTACTGAAGTTATGTTGCACTTCTAAAAATCATATCTTTTGAACCAATGATCCATCTTTAGTGTATGAGCTACCGTTGGAATTCCCTTTGAATTGTCTTTCCAACGACACCAATAGTTCTCCCAATTCTCCCTAAAGCTCAGTCCAAGTCGCCTGCAGCGAAGGTAATGCGTGAACTGGCACGTTTCTGTGAGGCTAGTCTCCTGACCAACACGGACCATTTCGTAAGAAAAGGAGAACATGGGGATGTAGGAAAGATTCTTGCCTTTCCAATGGTACCAGCCTCATTGTGGGGAAAGCCATGTGTACAAAGTTATGGGCTATTAAAGTTATGAAAGTGAAAACCGCGGGATTGAAAAGATTGAAATGGAGAAGTGACTTTAAAACATCGTAACTTTGGGTAGGAAGGTCCGTTTGGGTTGATTCAAAAAGAAGATCCACGTTCGTGATGTCAAGAATAGACCATAAAATTTTCAAAATTTTCTGAATAAAAACTAGGCCAGGGAGATTTATTTGGGATGATGGTGTCAATAAAGGATAGGAAAAACGGGGATAAAAACAAAGCTGAAATATATATATATATATATATATTTTCACAAGCGTGCCCTTGATATTAGGGTGTATTTCCAATTTAACCCTTGAAGTTAAGAGGGGCCGTTTTTCAGCTTAAGAGAAAGGTAAAAAAAATCAGTTCTTAAAGGGCATGAGTGGAGAAAGAAGAGAGAGGAATTTTTAGAGCAGTTTTGGGGAGTTCTGGAGGGTGATCAGTAATTCAGTTTTTGGAGAGAAAAGAGCGGTTACTGGCGAGAGAAAGAGAATATGTAATCCGAGCTCACCGCCTTGGACGATTGGATCGACGAACGCGAAGAACGGCAGAAACTTTAGAAACTTTGGCTGAAGCTTCTTCGAATCCGGCTGATTCATTTCGTTTCTTCATTCTGTTTCATTTCCCTCTTCTAATCAGGTAACATCCTTATCAAATGTAGTCCTTAATTGATTGATTGGGGCATCGGTTATGAATACTGATGCCATTTGTTCATTAGAAAGTTAGATCGCAGGTTATTTCAATTGTTTGATTGTTCTTGTTCTGTTCGACTGTGTTTCTTTCTGTGATTTGGATTCTTTATTGATTGAATACTTAGCTAATAGATGTTGAGTTAGGTTAGTCTGGAATTGGTTTAGGATAGACCTGTTGTTCTTTTATCCAAAGGAATTGTTTCTACTGAAATAAAAAAAATACAGAAGAACGGAAGAGCATATCGCTTTCTTCGATCGATCTTAAGGGTGTTCTTCGACTGTGTGGTTGTAAGCGTGGTCTCAAAGTGTAGAATAGTTCTTTGTGGCGAGACGAATCATCGCGGCTGGAGACTTCCCTATCCAGAGGCAGAAGAGGTGCAGGACGTCGCCCGTTCGAAGATCTTGTGATTTGGGGGAATAATATGGATGCTGATCTTCATTGGTCGAGGTTCTGTTGAGACTGAGGAATCGAATAGGCGACGATGAAGATGAAGAACACCACGGAGATTCGTCGTATTGGGCGCTCGGGCGACGCGTTGCTTCAGAAGTTATTGTTGCCGGAAATTGCCATTGCCGGAAAAGTCGTCGGAGACAGGGGATATTTCGTTATATTTCCATTCCCCCAACTTTGTTGAGGGTTGCAAAGAAGCCTCTGTGCTTCTTTGCTTTTTAAATGGGTATTTATGTTTTAATTTCGAATTGAATATTTAATTCGAAATTAAAACAGCCTCAAACTCTTCCTCTATTTTAATTGAGCCCCTAGGTTTAATTTTTCTTTTCTTTTAGTTTAAAACTTTAAAAAACTAAAAAAAATAAAATAAATCTAAGGTCTTGTTTGTTTCCCAGATTTCACAAATGACTTTAAAATGAGGATTCGAACATCCAAACCACTTTCGAATTTTCTCAAACTTTCCCAAAAATTCAAAAATGTTATTTTCTTCAAAAATAAATTTTCCTGGAATTTTTAGGACCCGTTTGGAAGAATGTCTATCTCCGTAGTGTCATATCGGAAGTTCTATAACTCCGAAAATTCCAAAATCGATTCTTGTGAGCTTTTAATAATATTTTTGACCATCATATGAAATTTTTGGGAATTTTGGGAATTATTTTCTGAAAATGACTCATTTTAAAATGTTGTATTCAGAGTTTTTCTTAACTCCGAGAATTTCAAAAAAAAGGGAAAACACTTAGAACTTTGAGTTAATTCACTCTCTTCTCTCCTTTGAGCAAAAGAATAAAATTCTAGTCCTCCAATCGAATTTTATTCTCCTCATCTATCCTCATTTGATCCTTCTCGGGAATCTTGATTCTCGCTTTTCTTTGATAATGTTGCTCTATGTTTTGCAATACCTTTCAATGCCTTTTAATGATTTTCAATGCTTTGTCCTTGTCAAGCACCTCATGAATAGGATTAGCCCCTATGCAAATTGATTAAGATTTTCTCACACAAGCAAAAGAGTTCTGAACTCAGAACGAAATCGTAACAATCCTTCAAACATCATATGGCCAATTACTTAGGAGTAGAGACCGTCTGTAACGACAGGCGTATAGGACATAGCGCCGTAGGCCCTTTCCTAATACGTAACCAAACACCGAACTCTTAAAATGAATCTCTGGTTTTTCATTTCTTTAGTTTTTTGGGAAGTAAACTAAAGTGGCGACTCTCAAGTCAATTAGATCGATACATTCGCGAGTGTGTCGATTTAAAACATGTACGGGCCAATTAAATTCGATAAAGGAAGTGTATGCCAATTATTTAAAAAAAAGGGCATACGCGCCAGAAAATAGAAGGGAACGAAATGAACGCGTACACCTATATAATTTATACCTCCATATAATTTACACCACTTACAACTTATACACATATAACTAGTATATCGTACCAAACACTACCTGCTCTTCTCTTCTCACCCTTTTCTTTTTTCTCAACGATATAAAATTTTAAAAATATTTATCAATATTATTTAAATAATTAAAGGCCAACTATAATCTTTCCATTCAGTAATAAATACATCTTATAGCTGTACTGCATAAATACAAGTATATTAATAATCCAATTCTTTTACTAAAAGACATGTCCTTCAAATAATTTTCTAACAAATTTGCAAATTACAAATAATTTTTATTTTTATTTTTAACCCATTAGAGCAAAGAGCTTTTTAAAGATACTAAAAGTCAAAAGTTATGTGTTCCTCTCTTAAATTTAATTTCTTTTGTTTTCTTGTTAGAACATTGAACTCCCATCCTTCACAACAAGTTTTTTATTTCTTTCTTAAAATAATTTGAGGAAAAAAATCTAAAAAAATCAAAAAATCTTCGCTCTACTCTCTTTTCTCACTCTTCTTTCGTTTTCAAGCTAATTAATGTTCTCTCATTCTTTTTCCTGTTACTTCTTAAAAAAAATTATCATTATAAAAAATATTATGGCTAGTTTGATTCAGCTTATTGACGCCTAGAGAATCAAAATGCGGATTCTGGCCTGTAGGAGAAAGAAGCTCGACTGGACCTCTTTCTATATATGGCCCAAAAAAACAAAATCGCAAACACTGACATTGTCACAAGCGGGAAGTGCGCCGGGAAAAAGACTCAGGAGATCCGCTTTCTTAGAAGAGCTTAAGAATAAACTTATCCAACTTATTCTCAAGTACGTTTGATATGATCTCAGCTTATTTAATCTATGTTAATATTAATAATTGATTTAATTAAAAAATAATATATAGCTTATACGCCCAACTTATTTGTTTTTAATATTAATAATATATTATTTAATAATTAATATTATATAGAGATATAATGTTATATATATATTTAATAATTTAATTTTAAATATTAATAAATGATTTAATTAAAAAATAATATATATTTTGAAAATAAATTATATTAATATATTATTTTTTATAATTTTATTGTTAATATATAATTTTAATTATTAATAAATGACTTAAATTAAAAAATAATATATTTTAAAATAAATGATATGAATATATTAATTTTTATAAATATATAATTTTAAATATATTTAATATAAATATGATATAAAATATATATAGATATATATAAAAGTATTTAATAATATTTAATAATATTTTTTTCACATTTTCACACTTCTCTCTATGATTCAATCTTTCAATCTTTGAATTTATTTTTGTACTCTCTCACACTTTTAGTATTATCATTGGATTCATCTCAAAGTATTTTCGATAATTAATTAAGGCTAGTTTGATTTCTAAAATTATAAATAAAAAATATCAAAGTCTATTTATAATTTATATTTTTACTTAATTATTTTATATATTAAGATATATATATATATTATAAATAATAAATAAAAATATATTTAAATATATTTTTTTTATTATAATAATTTTATATATTAAAATATTATAAATATATGAAATAAATGTGAGAGAATAAATAAAATGATTAGAAAGAGATTAAATAGATGAAAGAATGAATAAAATGATTACAAATAAATGAAATAAATAAAAGAGAATGAATAAAAAAATATTTAAAAATGAACTCTGAGATTATAATCTTAAACGCTAAAGGAGGGAGGTAGAGAAAAATTTTAGTTTAAACGCAAGCATTTGTTTGATTATAATTTTTTGTGTGAGCTTATTACGCAAAATTACTGTAACAGCTTACTACGCAGACGCCAATACGCGACTTATTAACACTGAATCAAACGAGGCCTATGTTATTGAATATAACTGAACTTAACTATTTTATAAATAATCATGAGTCTAAAAATAACAGAGGAGATAGGAAATTAAACCTGTCGAACATGTCGGAAATCATCCAAAGCTTTAGAAGAAAAAAGATGAACAGATAATATCTTTTTAAGCATCCGCCACCTTGGACCATAAGGAGCAAAAACAAGATCTTGATAATTATAAGCAATGTGTTTTGCACCAGAATTCGGCGGCCAGCTCGAAAAATTAGCATCGTGTTTCTTAAGAAATTGTGCTGCTTCAGAAGCTGAAGCCGCAACCACCACATGAACCTGACCGAGTCGTAGATGCATCAATGGCCCATATGCCTTAGCCATAGCTGCTAGAGAATGGTGTGGCATCGGACCTAGATGAAGTAGGATGGTCTGGGTCCTGGCGGAAGACGGTGGCGGTCAAGAAATGAAAGTAGGTTCAGGAAAAAGTAGATGAAGATTCTGATGGTTAGTGTGTAAAGGACGAGGGATAAAGTCCTCATTTCACTTTCACTCTTTGAATTGGAATTGGGAGGGAACATTATTGGCTGCTATAAAAAGATAAAGGCGAAGATAAAAGAGTGAAAATTTATTAATTTTTCAAACACGTAATTCTTCAAATTCTTTCTTCTAAATTCTAATTCAATAATTTCTCTATATATTAATAGAAGAAAAATGATAGAAAGCGTTACTTGAGACAGCGAATGATCCAGCGATACCTACGTGGGTTTGACAGGTAGAATATTCTATCTCCTATTATTAATTATTTTTTCTCTCCTATTATTAATTATTTTCTCTCTCTTCTTATTAAATAATTTCTATCCTATAAAATATTAAAAAAAAAAAGAAAAAAGAGGCCATAAAAAATAAATAAAAAATATTTGATAAATAAATGAATTGAAAAGTCATAAAAATAAAATAAAAATAAAAGAGATAAATTCATAATTCAATTAATCAGTGATATTAATTAGAGTTTAGGGTTTAGAATTTAGTATTTAGGATTTAGATTTTAGAGTTTAGAGTTTAGAATTTAGAGTTTAGAGTTTATGGTTTAAAATTTATTTAAACATATTATTAAAATATTTAATAAAATATTTAATGTAAGAGTTTGTTGTAAATTATTGAGTTATTTTAATGAAAGATAATAAATATTAAATAAATGAGTAAAATAATAATCGTGAGAATGTGGATAAATGAAATAAATTAATTTGTAGAGATAGAGAGAAAAATTATTTAATAAGAGGAGAGAGAAATAAATTAATAAGAGGAGAGAGAATATTTTACAAAAACTTGTTTTAATTATTATTATATTTTTATTTATTTATTAATTCCACCTGTCGGCGTAGACCATCGCTCTACCAGTCGCTGTGTCCCAGTCGCGCTCTCTATCATTTCTATTAATAGAATGAGATTTATTGGGCTTGTTTGATATGGTCATTTTAAAATATGATTTTAGTATTTAATAATTTAAAATATTATAAATATATTTTTCATACCGTATGTTAGATAAAATTAGACCGGTTCACAAAACTTAACATAAATAAACCTTCCATGTAGGAACCGGACCGGTCAAACAAAAGAACCGACTAAAAAGACTAGCCGGTCAAGCCACTAAACCGACCAAGAAAACTTGGAACATGACCGCACAAAGAAAGGATCGGCCAAAGCTTAAAACCGGAAACATCAAACAGTCGACCAGCCACAAGGCAGAGGAATAACCGGAAGCAGTCCGGTTAAACAACTCACACCGGAAGCCGTCCGGATAAAATCAAATGACCGACCAAGTATAAGAAGACAATTTGGGTATCTGTTGAGTATGATACCAAAGGAACAGACTGAACATTTTCATATCTATGCAAGTCTGAGGAAAGTCCGCAAGCTGCAGAAGACAGTCCTACAGGATCTTTCCACTTCAGGATAAGTCAGAAAGGAGATCTTCCAAGTACAAACAACTGTTTAACAGACAGTGTCCACATTGAGTAAAAGACAAACCTAGCAGGTTTGTCTTACATACCGGAAGAACAGACTGACAAGTCTGTGAGATTGACCGCCAAGTCTGAGGTTGACCGCCAGGTCTGAGGTTGACCGTCAGGTCTGAAAAGATGACCGCAGGTTCTGAATTACTGAACCTCTGCACCTCTGCTCAGCCAATCAGATTCAAGGAAGTAAAATATGACCGTTGGCATATTTCACCTATAAAAGGAGTAGCTGAAGAAGAGTAAATGCAGTGACAAAAAGGGGGACACAAGTGACACAGCGGGCAATTAATTTACAAGTGATAAGAGTGTGTTCTCTCTCTAGAAAAACCTAGTACTAAAGTTGAAGTGTTTGTTTTGCAATTTCGGTGTAAATTGTAATAGTATTATCAAGAAAGAAATAAGTCTTGATCGGATTGTACTTGTATTCCTTAGTGAATATCCTTCTCGCGGTTTCGAGAGGAAAGGGTGACGTAGGAGTTTCATCTCCGAACATTCATAAAACCTGTCTTGTCATTTACTTTCTGTCGGTTCCATTATCTAACCGATCCGTACCGCTCCAATATACTTAACTTCATCTAAGCCAAATCACCATGTTACCGAAACTGACCCACCATTTTCTTTAACCTTCATCATCCGAAACCGGTTCTGCCTATCATACAAGTGTGCTGCTTCAACCTGAAACAAACATCTTCCGCGCTTGAACCTAGTTCAAGGGTTTGTGACAGTTTGTGTAGTATTGAAACCCCGGTGTTAATCTCTAACCGGATTAAGCACCACCCTTTGAGTGAAAACCGCTAACCGGTCCAACCCCGGTCCTCCAGCGGCGTCCTAGATCCTAACAATTGGTATCAGAGCAGTTAGTTTCAATACTCAAGCAAGCATGTCTTTCGATAGGCCTCCAATGCTAGAAGGTGATGACTTTGCCAACCGGAAGGCACGCATGCACCTACACTTAATCACCTTGGATGATGAGATGGAGTCCATTCTGACCGAAGGACCGATATTCATTGATAAGGACAGAAAAGAATGGACACCTGAAGATAGGAGAAGAAACAACCTGGATAATCATGCTAGAAACCGGATCTCCAACAGTGTGGACAGAAACACATACTGCAAGATCAGAGATTGCAAAACCGTGAAGGAGACATGGAACACGGTTGTTCAGATCTTTGAGGGAAATGAAAGAACAAAAGAAAACAAGGTAATGGTAGCTACTCAGAAGTTTAAAAGCATCAAAATGAAACCGGGAGAAACAATGAAGGAGTACAGTGACCGATTCACTGGTGTGTTAGATGAACTTGCAACTCTTGGCAAGAGGTATGACAACAAAGAAGTCATCATGAAAGCTTTGAGATCTCTCCCAAGTGCATGGGACATAAAGACAATGGTAATGAGGGAATCAAAAAGCCTACGTAAGATGAAACTACACGATGTATTCAAAGATCTTAAGGCATATGAATTCGAAATGAGATCTAGGACTGAATAAGAAGTCTCGGCCTCAACATCAACCAGAGCACTAATCACATCTACAGAACCGGCTGCACCTGCACCGACACCTGCACCTATACCTGCACCGATCAGAACCGCCGAACAGTTCACCGAGGATGCCATGGCTATGCTTGCACAAAAGTTTGGGAGGTTCATGAAGAGAAGCCAACCAACAAACAACTACTATGGTGATAAATCAAATATAAGGTGCTATAACTGTAACTGTTTGGGACACTTTAAGTGGGAATGCAGAAAACCAAGAAGGGATGACCGGAAACCGAATTACCAAAATAACCGAAACAATTATCAACAAACCGGTGAAGGAAGTGAGGTTAAAAAGCATTGATAGCCGATGATGGAGGAAGTCTATGGGCTCACAGTGACAGTGATGATGAACTCACATGTCTCATGGCAAACGAGGATTATGTATTTGACTCTCCTTGTGAAAAATTTACTAAAGATGAGTTATATGATGCATTGAATGACATGGTAGAAGAATATAAGAACCTACTAGCCATGTTACCTAAGCAACTCAACCTTAGAACCGACCCTATAGTACCCATTCCAATAGAACCAGAGGTACCTGTTATAACCGAACCAGAGGTCATAGAACCTGATGAAAACACTAGCATAGTAACCGAATTAGAACCTGAACCACTAATTACCGAACAGTCTAGTGAACCAGCTAGAGAACTGGCCGAGGAAGAAAATGCCAGACTCCAGTATAAGATGGCCGCATATAAGAGATCTAGTGATATGGTAAAGAAAATGTGTAGTCATTACAGACATCCTTTTTGCATGTTCGGCCTAGGATATACAAAGGATAGCTCCAAAGACCAAAAACCCAACCTTAGAAAAAGTAAAATTTACAAGGAGTAACCTTCCTCTTATTAGATTCATCAAAAGCTCCCTGACCGCTGAAGAGGAACTGACCGCATACTATAAGGAAGAAAAGCTAAAATACGACTACGTTGGTCCGACCGACTCTGAGAAGTGGCTTGACCCTGTGAAAAGAAAAGCCGAAATTCTCAAATATAGGAAAGCCAATCCTGAACCGCATAGGTCAAACCAAAGATCACCATCATTTAAGACCTTTGTAGAAAAACCGAGATACACAAGACCGAGTGCCAAAAGGACGGTTAAAACTTTAGCAAAGAAGGCTGTTCGGTTTGTCAAGGTTTGGATACCTAAGGGACTAATCGCATGTGGACCCAAGTGAATGTGGGTACCAAGTAGTTGTAAATATGTACTTTTTGCAGGATTTAAAGAAACGGCTAGGAAACTCGGAATGGTACTTGGATAGCGGTTGCTCCAGGCATATGACCGGGAACAACAATCTGCTAACCGACATCAGAATAGAAACCGGTGCACTAATCACCTTCGGTGACAACTCAAAAGGTAGAACTGTGGGCAAGGGTAAGATTGTCCATGGTAACTTAACTATTGATAACGTACTTCTAGTTGAAAACCTACGTTTCAACTTGTTAAGCATTAGTCAAATGTGTGATGCTGGATACACTGTAGAATTTCTCAAACATGCATGCTTAGTTAAGAATTCTCAATGCATTATATTACTAACCGGAAATAGGTTAGGTAATATCTATAAGGTAGACTGGAAAACTAAGGTAGAATATCCCGTATGCAAGATAGCTAAGACTGATTAAACCTGGTTATGGCATAAGAGACTAAACCACCTAAACATGAAAACCTTAAACTACATTCGCGGTAAAAAGCTAGTAGAAGGTATCCCTGACATAGTATTTAACAAAGATAAAGTTTGCTCAGCATGTCAGATGGGTAAACAGACTAAGTCAACCTTTAAGAGTAAAGGAAATATCCAATCTAGCCCATGCTTAGATCTTTTACACATGGACTTATTTGGACCGATTCAGGTAGTCAGCCTAGGAGGTATGCTTTACACCATGGTAGTTATTGATGATTATTCTAGGTTTACATGGGTCATATTCTTACCATCTAAAAGTGAAACCGCATCAAACCTGATCATACTTCTTAAACGTTTGCAAAATAAAAAATCAACTCGCATTAATAGTATTAGAAGTGATCGAGGTACCGAATTTACCAATAGTACTTTAACCGCATTTCTTGATGAATCCGGCATTAGACACGAGTTATCCAGTGCTAGGACTCCTCAACAAAATGGCCTGGCCGAGAGAAGAAACCGGACTCTCAAGGAAGCCACACGGTCCATGATAGCCGATTCGGGCATCGCTCAGAAATTTTGGGCTGAGGCTATCAACAGTGCATGTTATACACAAAACCGGTCTTTGATTAACAAGTTTCATAACAAAACACCATATGAGGTTTATTTTAACAGGGTTCCCAATCTTAAGTACCTCAGGAGTTTTGGTTGTAAATGCTATATTCATATAAATGGTAAAACATATCTTTCTTCTTTTGATGCAAAGATCGATACTGGGATCATGCTAGGATACTCAGCAGTAAGTAAGGCATATAGAGTGTATAACAATAGAACTTTAATCATGGAGGAAACACTTCACGTTGTTTTCGATGAATCGGTTGAAAGTAATACTGCATCACGCTTTGATCTACACAACAGATTAGAAAACAACAATATTCACTCTGATAGTGAAGATGAGACACCGGTCTTCAGGCGGTTTGTCCATGACCAGATGGGTAATATTGAAACCCAGTCGGATCAAGCTGTCCCACGACAGGAAGCTGACACTTCGGTCCAATCCGAGGAAGTCGGTCGGTCTGACAATCCTGCTCAGCCTACTGACATGTCTAGCCTTGATCAAACAAACGGTAATCTGGTAGACATTCCTAAACCGAATTTCAGAAGAAACACTAAACACCCTCCTGAGCAAATTATAGGTGATCCTTCAGAACCTGTTCGAATTAGGGGTCAACTTCTGGAAGAATACTTTAATTCCGTCTTTATATCCCAGATTGAGCCGAAAAGAATAGATGAAGCATTGTCAGATCCGGATTGGATCTTGGGAATGCAAGAAGAACTAAACCAGTTTGAGAGTAACAAAGTCTGGTACCTAGTCCTTAGACCGAAAGATCACCCGGTCATAGGAACAAGATGGGTATTTAGAAAAAAACTCAATGAGGACGGTTTGGTCACGAGGAACAAAGCCAAATTAGTGGCACAAAGTTACAAACAGGAAGAGGGTATTGATTTTGAAGAATCATTTGCCCCTGTAGCTAGGATTGAAGCTATTAGGATTTTTCTAGCCTTTGCTGCTTTCAAAAACTTCAATGTTTTTCAAATGGATGTTAAAAGTGCATTTTTGAATGGTGACCTACGTGAAGAGGTGTATGTTGAACAACCACCCGGTTTTAAAAGTGCTGAATTTCCAAACCATGTATACCGGCTAAACAAAGCTTTATACGGTCTAAAGCAAGCACCCAGAGCCTGGTATGACACACTAACCGCATTTTTGATCGCACATGATTTCACGATCGGCTCGGTGGATAAAACATTGTTCAAATTTGAAAAGAAGGAACATATCCTACTTGTTCAAATATATGTAGATGATATCATTTTCGGTTCAACCGATCCTAAGTTGTGCGATAAGTTTTCAAAACTGATTACTAACAAGTTTGAAATGAGTATGATGGGAGAATTAAGTTTCTTCCTAGGTCTTCAGGTTAAGCAACTCGAAGAAGGAACTTTCATTAGTCAACCTAAGTACACTAAGGAGCTTCTAAAGAAGTTTGGGATGGATACATGCTCCTCAGTGGCTATCCAATGAGCTCATCGGTCAAATTAGACAAAGATGATGAGGGCCAATCGGTAAACCAGATAGCATACCAGGGCATCATCGGTTCTCTCCTATACTTGACAGCGAGTAGACCGGACATTCTATTTGCAGTCGGTGTGTGTGGGAGATTCCAAGCTAATCCTAAACAATCCCACTACACAGCCGCAAAGAGAATATTGAAATACCTAAAGGGAACACCTGATGTCGGCCTATGGTATCCAAAGGATTCATCCTTTAATCTAACGAGTTATTCAGATGCAGACTATGCAGGTTGTAAGATTTACAGAAAAAGCACCAGCGGAACATGTCAATTCCTAGGTGACCGACTTGTTTCATGGCATAGCAAGAAACAGACATCGGTGGCCACATCAACCGCAGAGGCTGAATACCTGGCGGCCGGAAGTTGTTGTTCACAACTTCTTTGGATCCAACAACAACTGACGGACTTCGGTGTCATAGCCGAAGAGTCACCGATCTTCTGTGACAACACAAGTGCCATAGCAATTACCTACAATTCGGTTCTCCACTCTAGAACCAAGCATATTGACATAAGGCACCACTTCATCAGGG
Organism: Impatiens glandulifera; assembly: GCF_907164915.1. Classification (NCBI taxonomy): domain Eukaryota; kingdom Viridiplantae; phylum Streptophyta; class Magnoliopsida; order Ericales; family Balsaminaceae; genus Impatiens; species Impatiens glandulifera. The sequence continues at coordinate 34,908,174 of NC_061863.1, read as the reverse complement.
AGCATGTCATGCTGAAGCATATCCGGCTAGAATACGGACCGACTGATCAACAAGTAGCCGATATCTTCACCAAGCCTCTACAGGAAGCTAAGTTCTCTCAATTCAGACTTACTCTCGGTCTAACCGATATTAGTCAAATCCTTCCTAAGGATGCTTAAAAAGGAAAAACCGGTTTGGACAGACAAAACCGGTAGTTCTTCCTAACCTGTTGGACTTCAAATTTTCTCGGTATCTATGGAAGAACCGTCCAGCTTATCAGATAGAATAAACCGACCGGCTACTTGGTGCATGCACCAAATAACCGCATCGGGATGAACAACTGATAGCTGACCGGTTCGGAAATAGGCTATCTTAGATTATTTGAAATTCAAACAAAAGTGGAATAACTATCAGTGTTTAAGGATATCTGTTCTGAAACATTGCCTTTTCAAAGTAAAATGGTCGCACCTAAAAAGACGTGAAGATCTGATGATATCTTTCATGGTCCAGGTCTATGACCAACACCCTATTTCATGCAATACCTTTTATCCTGCAGTTAATAAATATCATCACATGTAATACCTGGACATTAGGATACTCCCCCAACTAGTATTTAAGAGAAGCAAACATTAACCAAAACACTCACAAGACAAAAGATCATTCTCTCACTAAGGCAAAAATTTCTTAGTTTCCTAACATCTTTCAAGTTGATTTCCAATCTGCCTTGAGCACCGAACACTATGAGGTGTACAAAGTGATCAAATCCCTGGAAGATACTGGTCTTCGGTACTTCCTGGATGACAAGCAGACTATATACTCTAAATCAGTCCTGGAATTCATGTATAATGCCAGGGTATTCAGAGGAACTCCTCATTTCGATACTCATATCCAATCGAAAGTAGGAGGTATAGTCTTTGACTTCACCGAGAACGACTTTGCTAGGTGCTTCAACTTACCGAAGCAAGGGTTAACTGATCTAAATGTTTCGGCCGATGTCAAGGCCGGAATTTCCCTCGCCTTCGCACGTTCAAACGAACCAGTCGATGATCATGGCAGTAAATCACTATTGAGAGCTGAGTACCAGCTCCTCAACGATGTGATAGGAAGAAGCATCTTGGGAAGAGATGTAACAAACACTTACTGCACAGCGGCTTTCAACATGATGGAAGCCATCACCACCGGTACACCGGTGAACTGGTCGAGAGTTCTGTTTGATGTCCTAATCTGGATGATTGGAGTGCGAACAGTCGACCTGGTCCCACAACTAAGCTGCCTACTAGTTGAACTTGGTGTTCCGACCTGTCCGGGCGAAGGTCCAAACCAGGCTCAAGTGCTGACCAAAGAGATAACCGACTCTTTCTATGAGCGGTTCGAAAGGGCTTGGAGGAGAAGGAACCGCCGCAACAACCCCAACGGTGTCGTCAACTCCCACGAATACTAAGTTACTTCTTCCTGCACCCGGTCATTTTGCTGCACGTACCGGGTGTATCTTTATCCAACATCATTATGATCTCTTCGGCTTTTCTTATGTCTTTTCTCGGTTTTATTTATGATTCCCTCGGTTTCTTTTGACTACTTTTCATTATGTTGGTGCAATTAATGAAAAAGGAATCTTTAATTAATGAGGTAACTCCCACCTAACACAAGTAATCAATATCCAACTAGCTTGGTTACTTCTCAACTAATACCTACCTCGGGCTCCGCAATCAGCCTCTTCCCAATAAACCTTGGAAACATAAAGATTCTCTTTTCTAATAAAACAAAACTGACATTCAAGGCTCACATTTTCCCTCCAAAACCGACCCTATATAAACGGTCATCCTCTACTCAACTCAACACATCCTAAAGCATAAAACATTCTTGAAATCTCTTGAACTCTATCTCTCTCAGCAAAACCGCAATCATGCCGAGCCGAACCTTGGGAAACTTCTTGAGCGTTGATTTCAACTCATGTATGGAAGAGTGGGACGGAAATCATGGAAAGGAGTTCATGTTTCACTCTCTCATTGCAACCGGTCTTCGACCCTTTCTCGAAGAATCTGGTCCCATACTCTTAGAAGATGTCAAGACCTTCTTCAGAAGCGCTTGCATCAGGGGAAACTACATCGTCTCTACGGTAAGAGACTATACCTTCTGGCTTGATGAAGCCGAATTTGCTCACTTGCTAAACCTGCCCACAGAAGGGTTTTCTGATTTTCCAACTATAGAGGGACTTGCGGAATTTGAACATGCACTATACCTCTCTGCCACCATTGATCCGGTGGAAAACTATGGGTTAAAAACCCGACTCGCTAGTCACGCTCAACTCCTTGAGATTGTGACTCGGTCTATCCTATGTCAGTCACCGAATCAGCGGTACTCTAAAAACACTTACAACATAATGACTCACATTGTTGGCAAGACGGCCATCAACTGGTCAACGGTCATATTTCAAAACCTGAAGAACATGGTGATAACCAAGAAAGGTCTCGGTTATGCACCTCACATAAGTAAGCTGATTCTCAAGTACCGGCCAGAGTTTGGACCGGGTACACCGGCATCCCCTTCGAATATCCTTGACGTGGATGCGGTGGAAGAGAAGTTCTCCAAAATAGTTTTTACATAAGTTGTATTTTTCCATCTTATGTATGTCTGTTTTCGCACCGACCTATCTTTCGGTTTTCTTTCTGTACTGTTTCTTGAATACAATTCCATTTCAGTTTAAATGACCGGTTCTTCTAAATACCTTGAATATCTATCTAAGTAACCGGTTAATATTATCAAAATAACCGCGCCCTTATCCGGTCTCAAAGAAAAACCGCTTAAACTTAAAAGATTGCAAAATTCTGCTTACTCAAAATAACCGGTTAACTTTAGAAACCGCAACATCAATCGGTCTCAAAAGAAGATTGCGTCATCTAAGTCGAAAGCAAAAATTTTGGAGGGAAATTTCCCGCCCAAAACTCCCGCCTCCTAGTTTACCGCCCACGGATTGGCGCCTCTTTGATTACCGCCTTTGATTTCCCGCCCATGGTTTGCCGCCCATTCGGCTTGGAGGGAAATTTCCCGCCCAATGTTGATGGGACGGTTGGGTTTCCAAACCGTACCTATAAAAGGCGCTCTCGGTCATTTTTTTCACTCTCACGCGAAACAACTTTCTCTCTCTAAATTCTCAAACTCTCTCAAGCGGTTATCTGCTCTTATTCTCTTCAAACTTTCTCAACTCTCTAAGATGGGGCGCAACTCGGTTCTGTTCAAACATATGACTCAGGTGGATTTCGAGGAAATCCGATAGAAGGGAACACCTGCAGCGGTAGAGGTTATTAACCGGGTAGCAGAGGCCGGACTAGAATACTTTCTCGGCGGTCCCCATATCCTATATAGAGATGCGGTTGAAGAATTTTTCAAAACCGCAACTCTCTCTAACGACAACATCACCGCAACTGTAGGCGGTACAAAATTCGAGCTAACCGAGGAATCGGTGGCGGAAAGTCTGCGCCTTCCGACAGCCGGTCAAGATGCAACGGCGGATATAGAGCTCAAGACGTTCGAAGCGGCATGCCAAATACTCTCGGCAAGTAAGGAGCCGATAAAAGTATCCGTTAACAAAGCGACATTGCGACCGGAGTACATACCGATTTTTGATATCTTCACGAAGGCGGTTCAGGAAGGGGAGGAAACTTCAACAGCCTCACCAAGGACAAAATCAGGATGCTAGTCGGCCTGATAGAAGGTACAAAAGTAAACTGGGCGAAGGAAGTGTTCCACAATTTGAAGGAAATGGTGAAACCGGACTCAACCCGGTCATGGGGATACGTCATCCCTCTTGGTAAAATCATTCTTCATCTCAACATCAAAACCGGTCCCGGTGTCACTATCTCATCCGGAAGGTTGATCAGATCCAAACAATTCCTGAAAAGGAAGCAGCCGGCCCCTGGTTCAACAGGTGGCCGAAAGAAGGCAACCGGCAAGAAATCGGTCCCGGCTAAAGAAAAATGCGAAAGCAAAGAGAAAGAGAAGATAGTATTTCTTAGAACCGCCCCAACAAACAGAGGAGGAAGAGTCGGCCTCTACATCTGAACGAACCGGATCTGAGAAGACTGATGATGAAGAACAGTCGGGCCAAAGTCCCGATAACGCCGGTACGGGTGCAAATCCTGAGACCGCCGAGGGCGGTGAGGAACACAGTGAAGAAGAAGAGGAGGAGGACGATGCGACAAAGGCCGATAGAATAGCGCGCCGACTCTTGGAGGTGATTGCTCGGCGAGCTGATAATGTTGGCGAGATATATCGGGAATGGCACGAGCACCGGTTCAACAAACTTTATAGAGACATTCTACTAGACTTCACCGACGAAGAGTGTTTTCAGAGGCTGAAGGAAGTAGAGGAAATTGTCATGGTCCTTACCAACTCCGAAACTATTCACGAGGCCTTGGGGCGAACCTCCGTCATAAGACCGAGAGCTCGGCTACAGAAGCTTACCGTTCGGATCCGGAAAATCAAGGAACGGTACGAGGACACATCGGAGGATACCTTAACGCCTTTGGTGCTACAAAGGCTTGAGAAAGCGAGAGAAGAACTCGTTGAAGAAATAAAGCGGTTGGAGGAGATGTACAAACAAAGAGAAATATCGCACTATACAGCTCCACGGATCGATAAGAGTCCAACTCACCGTCCAACACCTCCAAGGGCGGATCCGGCAACAAATAAAACTGATGAAAGGACGGATCCTCCTCTCACCGGGCAACCTCCACATGACCAACCGGAAGTCTCCGAACCGGGCGTTACAAAAGAATGGGTCAAGAGCCTCCTTCAAGAATTTGAAGACTCCACGGTTAACCCACTCGAAGAAAAGATGCAGAGACCCGTTAGCTCGGCACTCCGGTTCGCCAACAAGACGAGGCAACTCTTGCTTTGGGAAGATAACCAGATGTCAGAAATCGAAGATGGCTACCGGGAAGAAGCGGAGTCGCGCAGCAAACAACTCCAGCGAACCGTGATTTTGGAAGATAAGACTTCCGAGATAGAAAAGAACTTCGACCGGCTTGAAAGAGAAACCGATCAAAGATTGACAGAGGTCACTGAGGACCTGATCGGCACAACACTTGGACGGGTCTCCGAACTTGAAAAGAAGAATGAGGGTCTCGAGGCCGAGCTCAAGGCGCTCACCGCACAAGTTGCCGAATTGCTCAATGCTAAGATAAATGCGGATGTCGCGGTTATGGAGGCCAATGCTCGAGCGGCTCAGGAAGTCCAGGATGCGCTGGACAACAAGGCAAGAAAAGCGAAGGATCCGCCGCAACTCACCGAAGAAGAAAGAGCCGAGCGAGAACGAAGGACAGCGGCTAAGTATCCGGGACTTGCAAAGTCAGTAGCCGCTCAAGCTGCGAAGGATGCAGAGCGGTTAGATAGGGAAAGACAAAGGCTCGAAGGTTTTGCAGCCGCTAACAAAAAGAAAAAGGAGGTCCATTCCTCTTCGGTTCCGGCAAAGCGAAAACGGGAATCCTCAAAGAAGGCTCAAGTGGCCGATCTGCTAAATGAGGTCACTGACACGGTTATTGAAAGTATACCGGATCAGGCTACTCACGTCGAAGAAGAGGATGAAGAGCACCTACTGCGGCGGCCCACAAGACAACGAGTCTCGGGATCGGAAAGTCGACCGCAACCAGTGAAGAAAAAGCGGAACAAGGATCTGATGGTCAGCTATGACTTCTCGGACTCGGAATAGGGGCTCCCTTTCTCTTACCTATGCTTGTTTTAATATTTCTATATGTTATTTTCTATTTTCGGTTATATATATATAAAGTTATTTTTGAAACCGGCCTACACTTGCATTTCTACATGGTTTTGATAATTTTAAATAAAATGATCAAAAAGGGAGAAATTGATAAGATAAAAGATAAGACTTTTCGAAAAATTCTCCCAAGTCGGTTTCAAAAATTCGGTCAAATAAAAGAACCGGCATACATTTGCAAACTTACATGGTTTTGATAATTTTAAATAAAATAATCAAAAAGGGAGAAATTGTTAGATAAAATTAGACCGGTTCACAAAACTTAACATAAATAAACCTTCCATGCAGGAACCGGACCGGTCAAACAAAAGAACCGACTAAAAAGACTAGCCGGTCAAGCCACTAAACCGACCAAGAAAACTTGGAACATGACCGCACAAAGAAAGGATCGACCAAAGTTTAAAACCGGAAACATCAAACAGCCGACCAACCACAAGGCAGAGAAATAACCGGAAGTAGTCCGGTTAAACCACTCACACCGGAAGCCGTCCGGATAAAGTCAAATGACCGACCAAGTACAAGAAGACAATTTGGGTATCTGTTGAGTATGATACCAAAGGAACAGACTGAACATTTCCATATCTATGCAAGTCTGAGGAAAGTCCGCAGGCTGTAGAAGACAGTCCTACAGGATCTTTCCACTTTGGGATAAGTCAGAAAGGAGATCTTCCAAGTACAGACAACTGTTTAACAGACAGTGTCCACATTGAGTAAAAGACAAACCTAACAGGTTTGTCTTACATACCGGAAGAACAGACTGACAAGTCTGTGAGATTGACCGCCAGGTCTGAGGTTGACCATCAGGTCTGAAAAAATGATCGCAGGTTCTGAATCACTGAACCTCTGCACCTCTGCTCAGCCAATCAGATTCAAGGAAGTAAAATATGACCGTTGGCATATTTCATCTATAAAAAGAGTAGCTGAAGAAGAGTAAATGCAATGACAAAAAGGGGAACACAAGTGACACAGCGAGCAATTAATTTACAAGTGATAAGAGTGTGTTCTCTCTCTAGAAAAACCTAGTACTAAAGTTGAAGTGTTTGTTTTGCAATTTCGGTATAAATTGTAATAGTATTATTAAGCAAGAAATAAGTCTTGATCGGATTGTACTTGTATTCCTTAGTGAATATCCTTCTCGCGGTTTCGAGAGGAAGGGGTGACGTAGCAGTTTCATCTCCGAACATCCATAAAACCTGTCTTGTCATTTACTTTCTGTCGGTTCCATTATCTAACCGATCCGTACCGCTCCAATATACTTAACTTCATCTAAGCCAAATCACCAGGTTACCGAAACTGACCCACCATTTTCTTTAACCTTCATCATCCGAAACCGGGTCTGCCTATCATACAAGTGTGCTGCTTCAACCTGAAACAAACATCTTCCGCGCTTGAACCTAGTTCAAGGGTTTGTGACAGTCTGTGTAGTATTGAAACCCCAGTGTTAATCTCTAACCGGATTAACCACCACCCTTTAAGTGAAAACCGCTAACCGGTCCAACCCCGGTCCTCCAGCGGCGTCCTAGATCCTAACACCGCAGTTCATTATTACCTATTAATTTAAATAAATCACACCAAATCAAATAAGATCTTATTAATTATATATATATATATATATATATATATATATATATATATATATGAGATTAGAGATAAGGTTGAAAGAACATGAGTTTTAAATAAATATTAAACTATAATTAAATATTATTATTTAATTTATTAATTAAAATATGTATTTAAAAAAATAAATTAATAAATTAATAAATTTTACGTTTTTGCTAAGATTATCAATCTCCTTATAATTCGTCACGGCTCACGATGTCTCAAGGTGAACCGGAAATCCCGGTTTAGATCTGTCAAGGTGAACCGATGAAAAACTGTTCCTTCCTTGGGCCGTGTTTGATTTGTAATTTATTTAAATATATATTATTTAAAGGCAGAATTGGTCAGATTGGAGGGAGCCAATTGAGATTTCAGATCTTCTTTCAATATTTTAATTATTTTTAATAACGTTTGAATTGTGATATTTAGGTTATTAATTATTAGAGATTTATAAATAAAAAAAAATATCTAATTAATTTAACCGCTGAATTAATTAAATTAGTGACACAATTTACTTTACAAATATTTTATTAACTTTGATATGTTAAGAAATTATAAAATTGGGATTTAGAATAAATTCTATAGGATGGGTTTGATGAGGGGAAATTGAAATTAGAATTGATATTGGAATTTTAATTCTATTGAGAATTGACATTAAATTATAATTCAATTCTAAAGTTCGGGAAAATTATAGAATTGTAATTCAATTTTAGTTCCTATTTTTTTTACATATTTGGCACGTATAACACGTTTTTGACATTTTTTATACGTTTAACACATTTTCACACGTTTTGAAAAGTCTAACACGTTTTTCACACGTTTAATATGTTTTCACGTTTTTGGAACGTTAAACACGTTTTTGACACGTTAAACACGTTTTTGGCATGTTTAACACGTTTTCCATACGTTTTACACATTTTTGACAAGTTTAACACGTTTAACACGTTTTTTATACGTTTTTCACATTTAATACGTTTTCACACGTTTATCACATTTAACACATTTTCACACGTTTTTCATGGTTTGGCACGTTTAACACGTTTTTCACGTTTTTGGAATATTTAACACGTTTTTGACATTTTAAATATGTTTAACATATTTTTCACATGTTTTGATAAGTTTAACATGTTTTTGACATGTTTAACACGTTTTCACACTTTTGACACGTTTAACACATGTTTAGCACGTTTTACACATTTTTGGCATGTCTAACATGTTTTTAACATGTTTAACACATTTTTTGTACGTTTAACACATTTTGATAAGTATAACACATTTTGGCACGTTTTACACGTTTTTGGCATGTTTAACACATTTTTGGCATATTCAACACGTTTTAAACATGTCACAAGTGTGTTAAATAGGCCAAAACGTATTAACATGTCAAAATGTGGTAAATGTGCCATAATTTATTAAACGTGTTAAACGTGCCAAAAATGCGTTAAACATACCAAAACGTGTTAAACGTGCCAAAGACGTAAAAAACGTGTTAAACGCGTCAAAACGTGAAAACGTGTTAAACGTATCAAAAATGTGTTAAACGTGCTAAATAAGTGAAAAACTTGTTAAACGTGCCAAAACGTAAAAAACGTGTTAAACGTGTGAAAAAAACGTGTTAAATGTGTTGAAAATGTGTCAAACATGTCAAAAATGTAAAACAAAATCATGTGAAATGTGTCAACAACGTGTTAAACGTTCCAAAAACATGTTAAACATGTTTAATGTGTTAAAAACGTTTTAAACGTGTTAAAAATATGAAAACGTGTCAAAAACATGTTAAACGTGTCAAATATGTGAAAATCTTGTTAAACGTGCCAAAATGTGAAAACGTGTTAAACGTGTCAACAATGTGGTAAACGTGTCAAAAACCTAAAAAAACGTGTTAAACGTGCCAAAAATATTATAAATGTGTTTAATGTGTTAAAACGTATTAAATGTGTCAAAAACGTGAAAATGTGTTAAATGTGTCAAAAACGTGTTAAATGAGTTAAAAATGTGTCAAACGTGTCAAAAACATAAAAAAATATGTAAAACGTGTCAACAACGTGTTTAATGTGTTAAAAATGTTTTAAACGTGCCTAAAATGTGAAAATCTTGTTAAACGCGCCAAAACGTGTTAAATGTGTCAATAATGTGGTAAACGTGTCAAAAACATAAAAACGTGTTAAACATGCCAAAAATATGATAAACGTGTTTAATGTGTTAAAACGTGTTAAATGTGTCAAAAATGTGAAAATGTGTTAAACGTGTTAAATGAGTTAAAAATGTGTCAAACGTGTCAAAAACATAAAAAATATGTAAAACTTGTCAACAACGTGTTAAATGTGTTAAAAACGTTTTAAACGTGTTAAAAATATGAAAATGTGCCAAATATGTGAACAACGTGTTAAACGTGCCAAATATGTGAACAACTTGTTAAGCGTGCCAAAAACATGATAAACGTGTTAAAAACGTATTAAAAACGTGTTAAAAACGTGTTAAAAACGTGTTAAATGTGTCAAAAACGTAAAAATGTGTTAAACATGACAAAAACATGTTAAATGTGTTATAAATGTGTCAAACGTGTCAAAAACGTAAAAAAAACATGTGAAACATGTCAACGTGTTAAACGTGCCAAAAACATGATAAACGTGTTTAATGTGTTAAAAATGTTTTAAACGTGTTAAAAACATGAAAATGTGTCAAAAACGTGTTAAATGTGCGAAATATGTGAAGAAATTGTTAAACGTGCCAAAACGTGTTAAATGTGTCAAAAAAGTGGTAAACGTGTCAAAAACGTTAAAAAACGTGTTAAACATACCAAAAACATGATAAACGTGTTTAATGTGTTAAAAACGTGTTAAATGTGTCAAAAACATGAAAACGTGTTAAACGTGTCAAATATGTGAAAAACTTGTTAAACGTGTCAAAACGTGCAAAATGTGCCAAAATGTGAAAAACGTGTTAAACATGTCAAAAACGTGTTAAACGTGTCAAGGACGTGAAATACGTGTTAAACATGTTAAAACGTGCCAAAACGTATTAAATGTGCTAAAAACATGAAAACGTGTTAAACGTGTGAAAAACGTATTAAACGTGTTAAAAACGTGTTAAACATGACATAAACGTGATAAATGTGTTTAATGTGTAAAAACGTGTACAACATGTCAAAAACGTGTTGAACGTGACATAAACGTGATAAACGCGTTTAATGTGTGAAAACGTGAAAAACGTGTTAATTTGGAATTACAATTCCGACCTAAAAAGATTGGAATTGAGAACTATCAAATTACACTATATTGAATTCCATTAGAATTCTAATTTCAATTCCAATTCTTAATATTAAAGTGTCTAACAAATATAAGAATTGAAATTGGACCCTCAAATTCCAATTCCAATGCCAATTCCAGGGTTATCAAACACACCCTAAGTTTACTTTTGTATAATTTCTTTTAAATAATAAGTAAATTTATATAATAATAAAAAGTAAAATATTGTCTTGGTTTACCCCAACCTTATTTTCATAGGAATGTGAAAAATTAAAAGTAAAAAATTCAATTTGGTGAAACATAAATTTCATAAATTCTAATAAATAAAAATAAATATTCAAAACATGTCATTAACAAAAATAAATCACATGCACCATTTCTTTGTGACAATTTATTTTCCAAAACATTAGAAATAATAATATTAATGAGTTAACATTGATATTTGGAAAGTAAATGAAATAATTTAATTGTACAACAAACACAACAATATAAATACCGGTTTAATCAATAATCTCAACTCAATAACAAAAATTAAAAAAAAAAAACTATACAACCGAATTTACATTCAACAACAAGGAAATTGGATGAAATGGCCCTATAATGGGCCTAAATACATAAATGGACCCCACTTCATATTATTTGTAAAAAGGGCTATTTTTTTCCTGCGAAAAGTCCGTAATGTCCTTCGTGCGCCTGATTTACCGCTCAATTATAGGAAATGTCACTCACGCGTTTTCATCTAAAACACGTGAGTTTATATACGCGTTTTAGATAAAAACACGTGAGTGACATTTCCCGTAAATGGAAAGTCGAGAAATGTCACTCACGCATTTTATCTAAAACGCGTATATGAACTCACGCGTTTTAGATGAAAACGTGTGAGTGACATTTCTCGTTTTTCATTGTATATATATATTTTTTTGCCCTAACTTAAAAAAAACAATTCACGAATATCGATCGACTCTCTCACTTTCCCCCCTTTCCACTCCGACTTTACTCTCAAACCCTACTCCCCTAAAGATCACGACCACGACCACAAGCAGCAGCTGACGACGACGACGACTACGACCACGACCTCTCCGTTTGAGGCCATGACCCACTACTCTTCGTTCTCAAAATGGCTATGTTTATTTTATGTTCTTTAGTGATTATGAACAATATGTTGGTTATATGAACAATAGGTTGGTTATATTATACTATAGCTAGGTTGTATTCGATAACTCCTAAATGAATGTGAATCAATACTATATTTGCTCACTCACGCGTATTATGCTCACTCACACGTATTATGCTCACTCACGCGAAATACTCATTGAGGAGGAGTTTGCTGGTATGTTTCATAGAAATAAAATGTGCCAAGAATTGTCCACAAGTTTGTTTCAATGGACCTATTGGATAGGGGCTCTTATCCCATTAGATCCATTAAAACAAACATCTAGAAAAGTTGTTGCATTGGATTTCCTGAAACTCTATCAGCAACCTCCTCTCCTAGGTTATGGTTCACGCCATCTTTAAAAAGCAACAACCGAAGTAATTCTTGTAATGTTGTTGAACTGTTTTCAATTGCAGCTCAAGTACTTTTTTACTTTGATAGAGAGTGGAAAACTACGGATGATGTTATTGTTCCCCAAAATTCTACTTATGCCCAATTAGTTGATCTAATATATTCTGTTACTGATGTTGACAAATCTAGATATGATTTATTGCTTCAAGCCAAGTATAATGCTCAAGAAAGTGTAGTGGTTCCAGAAATTGATGATCCTGAGGTATTCCAGAATGAGGTTGACTTTGAAACTGAAAATGACATTGAAGATGAACCATGTTTGCGTCTGAATGAGGGGGATGATGATTGGGTTCCTAATACCCAACCTAGTAGTGATTCTTGGGTTACTAGTACCAATTCGAGCGGTGCTTGGGTTCCTTCGCATACGTCTTAGGGTAGGTGAATGTTATTTTTCTTAGCAGAGCACATCCGGAATTGATTTCCACATCAGTTAGCCACCTATGTGTCCTCAAAACTGTATTGAAGAATGTAAAGCCTACACTGCCAATACAAAGCTCCAACTTTTTACATTTAGCTCTTTTCGCCAACTCTTTCATCAACTTTGTCTTCAGTTTCGGATTAAACTTCGCCATAGGATCGACAATGATTGGATCTTCAACATCTTATTTCACCATCTTCTTTTTTGGACGAGGGACGGTGTAGGGACTAAGTAGAGCTTTCGGCCTCAACCTTTTTCTCTTAAATAGGACGTGGGATGCATCGTCCAATTCCACCACATCCTCCTCCTCCACCTTCTGCTTGTCCTTTTTCTGCACTTTGTCTTCCTTCTTCTCCATAAACAAATCATCGTCCACCTTCTTCTGCACCATCTTCTTCTTCTGCACCACCTTCTTATTCTGCACCACATTCTTATTCTGCACTTTGTCCACCTTCTCATCCACAAACACATCATCGTCCACCTGCTTCTGTACCACCTTCTTATTTTGCACATTCTCATTCACATCATTTTTATCATTGACCACATCCTCCACATCCTCTCCACATTCTCCTCCACAATACCATCATTGTTCTTCTCCTCCACTAACACATCATACAAAAAAAAACAAAATGATTAAATTAGACCATATACGAGAAATAGACCATATGCTCGAAATACACTATACATACCTCAATATCCTCCACCTTCTCCTCCGCAATCCCATCATTGTTCTTCTCCTCCACTAGCACATCCTACAAATAAATGATTGAATTACACCATTTGCGAGAAATACACTATATGCTCGAAATACACCATAATACCTCAATATCCTCCACCTTCTCCTCCATAATCACATTATTGTTCTTCTCCTCCACTAGAACATCCTAAAAAAACAAAATGATTGAATTAGACCATTTGTGAGAAATAGACCATTTGCGAGAAATAGACCATATGCGAGATATACACCATATATACCTCAATATTCTCCACCTTCTCCTCCACCTCCTCCTCCACAATCCCATCATTGTTCTTCTCCTCCACTAGCACACATCCTACAAAAAAATGATTGAATTAGATCATATGCGAGAAATATATCATACATTCATGTTCCGAACTAGTACATAGTCACTTGAATATTACTCGTCTCACATTTTTTGAAGCGAAAATATTGATCAAGTTTAAATAATCAACTTTCTCAATAATTTTTGTCTCGATAGATAACATAACTAACTCATTTAGTCTTTCTTGCGACATAGTTGATCGAAGATAGTTGATCGCAGATACAAAAGTAACTGGTATAGTCAGCAAAACTCGATATGCGATATAGGAATTTGGATAACAACCATCCTTTGTTTTCAAATAATTCAGCACATCAATCACTCTTTTTGCTTCTCCGAGTAATGAATGTCTTAACAACTTTAGTTGGGGGAAGTATTTCCTTTTCTTTTTCCAGAATGCTTGTTCTTTTTTTTTCCTTGATTTTGTTGATAAATGGGAAATGTGCGATTCTTTTCTCCAAGTAAGATAGTGTTTTTTATTTTTATTTTTTTGGATACAAATTAAGTTAGGAGACAACATAGGTTTGGATAACTAGATTGTAGTCTTTGTTCATTATAATCTGTGTTTTGTAATGTGATTTGACTGCCAAAATTTAGAAACTTTTGGGTCTTTTATTTGTCATCTTACAATCAAAACTAGAGTTTCTCTAGTTTAATTTTTAAAGAAAACTATCCAAAGAATTTAATCAATTTCAACTCCTTGTGCAGGTACAGCTCCTAAAACCGGACCGGTTGAGGCTCCCTCTCTCTAAAACAAGCACAAGCCGGAATAATCCTCAACTAAACTCATCCTCTCAGAAACCGGATCGGTTCAAATCCCATCCACAAAAACCCAGATCGGTTTAACTTCAGGCCCGACCTAAATTGCAAATCGATAATGCCCGGTTGGTTCAACGTATTGAAGATCCTAAAGCCAACGGAAAGATTATTCAAAATTATTGATACCTTGAAGAAGACGTGATGAAATGAACAAATATTCCTTAGGAATATGCAGAAGAAGGATCTGAAATAAGGGCATGCAGCAAGCTAATGATTACTGATAATTATATAAGTCCACAAGCAACCTTCTGAAACAGACATCCACCCAATGCATCGCTGCCATGTGTACAAAGACAAAGTGTGCACGCCACCTAATCCGGACCAGCACGACTTCTGTGACCAATCCCCCGGAGAGAGAGAAATATGACTGTTGTTATATTTCCCCTATAAAAAGGAAGTCAAAGCATTTGAAGACAGCAACAACGAATGAACGAACAAAAATACAAACCGAACCGAATCAACCGAACCATAAAATATCCATGTGTTCTTCATTATTTCCGGTTACCATATCAACCGAACCGAATCACCATCTAGTCCAACCGAACCGAATCATAACTTTACCAACCGAAATAGTCTTCCCTTCATCCCAACTGCCTTCTCCTTACTACCTTCTCCAAACCGAACTGTGTGAGTTGCTTCAAATTGAAACAGACACTTCCGTCCTTGAACTCGGTTCAAGAGTCTGTGACAATTTGTGTAGTGTTAAGAACGGTTCTAATCTTTAACTGGATTAGCGCCAATTGGTGTGTTGTTGTAAGTGATTACCTTTAGCCGGACCCCGGTCCCCTATCGGCGATCCCGATCTTAACAATAATTATAGAAAATATTACATTATCATAAATTTTTTTATTCTATAAGATTTATTAGATAATAATATAAAATAGTTTATAAAAGTTCCTTAATTACGAAATAAAAAATGAAATATATATATAAAAGATATATTTTGATTATATATGGACTTATATATATATATATATTTTATTAATTATGGTGATATATATATAAATATAAATATATTTATATTATATATTGAAAGATAATATATATATTTATATATTCTAATTATGGTGAAATATATTTCTTATAATATACAAAAATAGTATATATTATAATTATAAAGAGAGAATATTTATAAATATATATAAAAAATTATATTACAGTAAAGCTAAATATGATATTATAAAATTTGTTAATATACGAGAATATTTATATAAAAATTTACTTTTAAAAATATAAGAAGCCGGTTAATATATGATATTATAAAATTTGTTAATATACGAGAAAATATATTTTAAAAAATAAATTTTAAATATGGTGAGAAATTTAATATTTTTTTAATATAAGAAATATTATATATATAATTATAAAGAATATATATATATATATAAATCTTTTTTATATATAGATTTTTTTTATAACTTTATAAATACCAAACAAATAGACCTAATTATTTAATTAATTTTTTTTTATTGTTTATATTTTACTTTTATAATTATAAGAGAGAATAATGGTGTTTATACCCAATAGTGAAAAACATGTGATGCAATCAGTTTTTAATATTATTCATGACGTTTGCAACAACGAAGATGATTTCAGTAGCGAAGATGATTACAATATTAGCGAAGATGAATACGACGAAGAAGACATAGAAGTAATGTTAATGGAGATTTATGAAAATAATATTGCTCCCCATTTCAAAGATTTGGCTCTAGCCATTAAGAATCTAGATGTTAATAGACTTCAAATTGCTTTAGGTATGCTATAATTTTTTTATATGCTTTTATTGTATAATATTTTGAATTTCAGTTATAAAAACTCTAACTTATAAAATTTTAATTGAATACATATTTTTTACAATTTTATGAAATTTTAAATACTTTTCTTGATTGAATTAAATACTGGTTAGTTTTCAATAAACGTTTATGAATATAAGAATATATAGTCTTAGAGAATAAAGTTCATTAAGAAATATTTTTTTATAATAAACTTAAATTAATTTTAATATTATTGTCTTAATTTGTTGTTATAGATAATATAACTGGAAATATAGACTAAAATTCAATAGATGGAGAAACTGCTCTTCATTATGAATGTCTTTGTTGTAGTCGAAAATCTTTTGAGGTAAGTTTTTAATAATTAATTATTAAATATATTCAATAAATTAATATTAATATTGAAACTAATGTATTTATTTATAATATGGATACTAGTTGGAAGGGGTGCTAATATGAAGACTAAAAATAAAGATGGAGCCATTCCTCTCCACATTGCTCGTGATAATGGTTCGTTTAATATTGTTGAATTTATATTAAATAATATTAGTGATGGAGATATTAAAATGAGAATGTTAAACTCAGTTGATAGTGATGGTTCTACGGTAATTGAATTTATCTTCTAAATGAACAATATGTTTTTTAAATTAAATAAATGTTTATAACCTTCAAATTATTGTTTGTTTTGAATAGCCTATGCATAAAGCAGTAAGTGAAAATATCAATATTGTTAAACTATTGTTAGATATTGTTATAGAGACAGATAATTCAGCTGGTATAAGCAAAATGGTACAAGTAGATGATATATATGGTCAAACGGTAATTTTTAATACAAAATATTTTTGTTTATATTTAAATTATATTATAATACTCTTTTTATCTTTTTATATAGCCTCTACATGAAGCAGCATTATATAGAAAATTTAAAATTGTAATATTATTACTAGAATTTGGCGCTTCCACTCAAGCACGTACCAATGAAGAAATTGTTAGTTTTTAAAATTTGTTTTTATTTGTTTTTTTTATTCCAAATATTTGTATAATATATATATATATATATATATATATATATATATTTACAGGTTCCATATCAATATGCTAGACGTAACTCAAAAGCTTGGAGAATACTTAAGGGAATTCATGAAAATTAATATGATTTTATTTTTCTAGATTTTTTACAAATTATGTTGGTGTGTTTTTTTATTTTATACATTAGATATAGTTCTGACTATTTTTTGAGAAACTCTTAATTTATTTGATTTATGATAGTTCAGATTATTAGTTTATCTATTTTGTGAGAAGACATATTTATTTTTTGTTTTTATTGTAAATTATATATTATTTGGGTTTTTATTATTGTTTTTATTTTGAACTTGGGTCATTTAGAAAATATTGAATTGAATTAGTTGTAAATAAAAACCACCTAAAGACTTGAATACAAAATTTACAATGCTTATATATTCCACTGATAAAAATAATAATTTATTCTCTTTAAAGTTATCCATTTTATGTTGAGAAATAAGTAAGCAAAGGTACTAAGAACAACCATAGTGAAAAATTTAACATGTTAAATTTTACTAATTAACAATTATTAAGTATCTCTAATAAGAAGAGTCTTGTCACTTGGGTAATGGAGTAGGTGTGTTTTAAGACACTTTGCTGTTAAAATGTTATTGAAATTTATTAGATTGTAGAAACTCGATAAATTAATACTCGATTATTTAATAATCTCTCTAATATAATATTTTTGGCCGGTCCCGACTCAGGGATAGGGTGCTAAATTAATAATTCGCTAAAATTATAAGATAATACATTTTTGATAATTTCTTTAGACCCCATATAATATATAAATTAATAATTCCTTATATATAGCATATTACATGAATGATTTATGAATGTTTCTAGAAAAATGACTCAATTGTCTTTTGTTTTTTTGTTGAAATCAATTTCCCCTTGAATGTCGTCTCTAATTTTCCTTAGCATGATAAGAACTTCTGGTGTTGTTTTCTCATAGCTCAACAAGAAATTGTTCAATGTGATTGCCGCTATAACAGCTTCGTTTCGCGAAGGGGGCTCCATTGTAGAACTTTCATCATCTTCTTTATCGATATCATCTTTATTAATTAATAAAATATTAATTAATATATATATTAATAATTATTAATTTATCGATTAATTAATAACCCTTTTAATCAATAAATTTTGGTCGTCCCAAGTGTATTATTTTATAGAGTTTCTACTATATATGATATAAATTGTACATCATAATATAAATTTTATAGGTTGTTGTTTAGTTTGAAAGGCCAATAAAATCTGTATTAAGTTGGGCCAGTGCCGGATCTGAGATTTCGAGGCCTGAGGCGAGCACAAAAATTGGTGCCCTCAAAACTTAATATTCATACATATATTTTTTATCGATTTAAATATAATAGTATTTGTAACATTATTCTAGAAATAAAATATCATCAAAACAATATGTCATATGTAAATACTAAAAAAATAAAGAAGATCCAAACAAAATATAAAATTTATGTTCCGAACTAGTACATAGTCAATTGAATATTACTCGTCTCACATTTTTTGAAGCGAAAATATTGATCAAGTTTAAATAATCAACTTTCTCAATAATTTTTGTCTCGATAGATAACATAACTAACTCATTTAGTCTTTCTTGCGACATAGTTGATCGAAGATAGTTTATCGCAGATGCAACACTAACTGGTATAGTCAGCAAAACTCGATATACGATAAAGGAATTTGGATAACAACCCTCCATTGTTTTCAAATAATTCAGCACATCAATCACTCTTTTTGTTTCTCCGAGTAATGAATGTCTTAACAACTTTAGTTGGAGGAAGTATTTCCTTTTCTTTTTCCAGAATGCTTGTTCTTATTTTTTTTTCTTTTTCCTTGATTTTGTTGATAAATGGGAAATGTGCGATTCTTTCCTCCAAGTAAGATAGTGCTTTTTATTTTTATTTTTTTGGATACAAATTAAGTTAGGGCTTATCAATGATAGGTTATCAATTATTATTTATGGGCTTTTTAAAAATAAGTCCATGAACATATCTTTATAATTTTATTTATTTTTTTAAGATTTTGGTGCCCTAAAAATATTGGGGCCTGAGGCAATTGCCTCACTTATTAAACAACAGGTTCGGGCCTGAATTAGGCGTTTAAGATTCTATCATATACGACAAGAATTTAGATTTTCCAAAATGTGATTATGAATCTCAGTCAAGACGAAGCGAAAATAAAAAGGTGTGAAAAAAGTTGTATCAAATAATGAGTTGTTTCATTTGGAGCAAGATTGTCGGGATGAAAAGAAAGTAAAGTTGTTGGACGTATGTTAGCCAAAGAAGAAAATGATATTCGTCTCAAGAAGTACGTATAATGAAATAAGTCTCCAATCCTAATAATTTTTTTCCGTCATCGCCAAAAAGGAGTCACTATTGATACGATGAGTTCACTTGAGGTTCTTGAATTGGTGTGTTTAATGTTAGGATACTCTTAATGGAGTAAGATGATTGATTATAGTTTTGGAAACAACAGACGTATTTCCTTTTAACACGAATCATGGTTCAAGTGTCACATTATGTACCTTATATCATAAATTCAGTATATCAGAATCACACAAAAGTGAGAGAGTCAACATTTGAGATATTTAAATCAAGTTTTTACATAGAGTCGGGGAGAGTATAGCTAGTGATGTAAATGAACCGAGCTGCTCGCGAGCTATTCGAATCTCGGCTCGACAAAAAGCTCGTTCGAACTCATTCGTTAGTCTTAACGAGCTGAGCTCAAGCACGTTTAAAAGCTCGAAAATTTAAACGAGCCGAGCTTGAACTTCTCGATATCCGGCTCGTAAGCTCACGAACATGTTCGTTTATAGGCTTGCCTATAAGCTCGCGAACAAGTTCGTTTATAGGCTCACGAACACGTTCGATTATAATATTGTTTAAATATAATTTGTAAATTATTAAAAAAAATAGTAATATATAAATATATATTATAATAATTAATATTATTACATGATTATATTTATATTAATATAATAATAACCTATAAAGCTATAATTAAACTTAGGGTTAATAAATAGAGCTTTCTAAACGAGCTCTTAACAAGCTTTCTAAACGAGTTTTAAACGAGCCGAGCACGAGCGGCTCATGAGCTCAAATAAATCTATACGAGCTGAGCTTGAGCTCGATTGTAAAAGCTCGAAATGTGCTCGAGCCAAGCTCGAGTCCGAATATATACTAGACGAGCCGAGCTCGAGCATGATACTGTTTGGCTCGACTCATTTACATCCCTAGGTATAGGGATTCCTCCAATACGTTTGCTCACTTTCGATATTGGAAAGTTATGGGGGTGATTCAAGTGAATATTTGGTGAGAGGTTATAAAAGTAGTACATAATATTTGTGGAGTATTGATTTTGACGTAGTTAAAATGACTACTCAATATAAAGTTCCCTAAATTTTTTATTTATATAATATATTTTTTATTTTACAGATTTCATATGAATTAGTTGAATCTTACTCAGAAGTTAAGAGAATATATGGATATTAAAAATATATATATTATAGATATTTTGGTGCTTTTTGTAGTTTATATATAGGATATAATTCGGTTTTGCTATTTTTGTTAGAAAAATATTAATTTATTTTATTTAATAAAATAATTTAAACATTTTTTTTGTCACTCTTTTATTCTATAAAATTTATGTGACACCTAATATTATTAAGGTTTTGTTGTTATTTTTATCTTGAACTTGGGTCGGATTAATTTACTCTTAGAATAAATTAAAAGTTTAAGTTTAATTTGAATAATATAATTTAAACAAATATATTTAATGATACTTCCTAAGTCTAAATTATGTTATATTTCATTTATTTTATGTTTTTTTTATGTGAGGTGGCAAGATAGACATGGAAAAATTTAACATTTTAATTTTTTAACAATTTCGTAGACAAAATTGATATTATTCCCCAAATAATAAAAATATGAAAGTTTATTTGTTTTTCATTTTTTTTGAAAAATAATGCCAAATTATATAAATGATAATCATTTAAGCTCATTGAAAAAAAACATTTAAAAAAGCACAACACAAAATAGTTCCACTAGTAAAAATATATATCCATATATATTCCGTATATATCTCTATATATATTCCATATAATATATAGAGAGGAGCCAAGAATCTTTGAAGTGGTAAACAACTAAGACTTTTTCAACTAAGACTTTTTCTTTAAGTCTCGTTTGATTTAATAAAATAGGTTGAAGATCTATTTAATTCTAATTTTCACAAGTAAGGCCTTGTTTGATTTTAATAAAATTCTCAAAGATTTCTATGCTTTGATCTTGGATTTATATTGAGACTTGTTTGACTTAAATTTCTCAAATATGGAGATTTGTGGTTTATCTTTTAATAGATTTGATATTCGTCAATGGGGAGATTGAAAATTGGAGTTGAAAAAGAAGGTGGAGTGATTATTTGATGTTGCAGATTGTGGAAGATAGTTGATGCAACATGTAAAGGGTTTTCTGATTAAAGGGGATGACTTTAATGTTTGTTTGCAAGAGTGTGGTTTTGCTATGTGTGTATAAGGACCAGATTTTAGATTTGCATCAAACCTTGTGAGTGGGTTTTGATTGGCAATCCCGGTAAGTGCTGGTGCGATGTTGTCAAGTGGGTATTTGATACCCCAAGGATTCTATCAAGAATGATAATTTCCTAGGTATGAGTTGAGGGTGCACTAATCATATACATGGTTTGTTAGATTATTTCTATATAGGATTTGGCTAGAAAAATGTGGAGAACAACCAATACATTTTCATGATTGTTGAAAATTAATTGGAGGTTTTATTATAACTGATTGTTGTCTTGGCATACATGAGTGACATTATTTCACTATGTCAAGGGCTTTGACTTGAAGAAAATCTCGACTAAAATAAGGTTGGAAAGATTTTTCTTTGGAAAATGGTTATTGAAGAAGTCAAAATTAAAAGAGAGGTAGAGAGAAAATCTAGTAGCAGATTTTCGTCTACAGCCGCGCAAGGTCATCAAATTGATGATCGGAGATTCGAACGGAGTTCGATTGCACTGAGATTTTGTCGAGAGGGTTGGTAATTCATTCCTCTACATTTTCAACAGTCGGATCAAGGTTTGTACGTGACGAAATTTGTTTTTCTGGGGCTTAAGTGTCTACCTAATTTTAGTTATATTTGACTTATTTGGGACTAAAATTTTTGTATCTTTTTGGTTATGACCTTATCTTATCGGAAGAGTTGATCAAGATGAAGACAAGGTCAGATTATGTGTGTTTTACACTTGACAAAAACATGAAATATCAACCATTTTTTAGGTTGTTGTCATTACTCAATATTAACGGACATAAAGCATGTTGTTATTACTCAATAACAACCATTTTGTAGGTTGTTGTTATTAATAAATATCAACCGGTTCTATAGGAGGTTGTTATTAAGCAATATCAACTATTTTAAATATTGTTACAATTACTCAATATAAACCGCCCAAAAGTTTATTGTTATTAATCAATATCAACTCGTTATAAAAGTTGTTGTAATTACTCAAGTATAATGGTTGTTAATATTTTTATTTCCGAATTTATAAAAAAATTAATTAAAAATAATTTTAAAATAATTTTATTATTTTATACAAAATTTCAAATGAAAATATAATTTTTAAATATAATTCTAAAATTAACATTAAAATAATTTAACTCCAAACCATATAAATACTACATTTAAATAAACAAAAAAATCATAATACACAAAAATAATAATACAAAAATAGTAAGATCTTATATATCTTATTAGTTGATCTTCTATTTATTCTTCATTCGGTCCAAATTTAGTATACCTATATATAAGAATATTTACAACTTAAATAATTAAAAATTAATGTTAATAATATAAACATTGTTGAAGAAATATATTTATTCTATTTAAAAACTTAAAAACTTATCAAATATATACCTAATAAACTATAGAATGATAATTTTACCTATAGAAAAGAAGAAGTGATTGATTGACCAAATTTGAGAGCAAGAAGAGAGACTTCAAGAGAAAAGAAATTATTATTCACTAAAATAAAGGTTGTGGGTAAAGGGAGGGGTTGAAGAGAGGTTGTGGAAATAGAGAGGGTTGAGGAGATAAGAAGTTATATAGGGTTGAAGAAAAGTTATAATGATTAATTATAACTAGTTTTATAACAACCCACCACCACCGATTTTAATGATCTTTTATTTATTTATTTTAATTATATATATATATATATATATTATATTTTAACAAATTTAATTACATAAGTATTATATATATATATATATTAATTATTGAATATTATTATATAAATATAAATTTAAAAAATATTAAAAAAAATATTTAATATCAACTATTTTTAAAATAAAATGGTAATAATATATATATATATATATATATATATATATATATATATATATATATATATATATTTACTCTATTTAATAACAAATCAAATTAATTTATATAAATTTTTTTAATTTAAAATATATTATATATTTTATTAAATAAATAAATATGAATATTTCAAATTTGAATATATATATATATATATATTTATTTAATTACATAATATATGAAATTATATAACATTTTTAAATTTAAGATATATTGTCATCAAAGTTTTAGTTTTTTACTTATTATTATATAATAATTATGATTATATATATATATATAATTAATTTATATATATAAATAATTATTAATTATATATACAAATTATATAAACTATTATGATTAATATATATTATGATTAATGATAAATAATATAATTATATATCTTTTCTAGTCTCTCTAATATCTGTCTGTTTATTAATTTTTTTCTTTAAATCTTAAATTTTAATTTCTCCCTAATAATTTTATTATTATTGTCTTAATTTGTTGTTATAGATAATTTAACTGGAAATATAGACGAAAAATCAATAGATGGAGAAACTGCTCTTCATTATGCATGTCTTTGTTGTAGTCGAAAATCTTTTGAGGTAAGTTTTTAATAATTAATTATTAAATATATTTAATAAATTGATATTAATATTGAAACTAATGTATTTATTTATAATATAGATACTAGTTGGAAGGGGTGCTAACATGGAGACTAAAAATAAAGATGGAGCCAATCCTCTCCACATTGCTTGTGATAATGGTTCGTTTAATATTGTTGAATTTATATTCAATAATATTAGTGATGGAGATATTAAAATGAGAATGTTAAACTCAGTTGATAGTGATGGTTCTACGGTAATTGAATTTATCTTCTAAATGAACAATATGTTTTTTAAATTAAATAAATGTTTATAACATTCAAATTATTGTTTGTTTTGAATAGCCTATGCATAAAGCAACAAGTGAAAATATCAATATTGTTAAACTATTGTTAGATATTGTTATAGAGACAGATAATTCAGTTGTTATAAGCAAAATGGAACAAGCAGTTGATATATATAGTCAAACGGTAATTTTTAAACAAAATATTTTTATTTTTATTTAAATTATATTATAATTCTCTTTTTATAATTTTTATATAGCCTCTACATGAAGCAGCATTATATAGAAAATTTAAAATTGTAATATTATTACTAGAATTTGGCGCTTCCACTCAAGCACGTACCAACGAAGGAATGATTAGTTTTTAAAATATGTTTTTATTTATTTTTTTTTATTCCAAATATTTGTATAATATATTTATATATATATATATTTTTTTTACAGGTTCCATATCAATATGCTAGACGTAACTTAAAAGCTTGGAGAATACTTAAGGGAATTCATAAAAATTAATATGATTTTATTTTTCTAGATTTTTTACAAATTATTTTGGTGTGTTTTTTTATTTTATATATTAGATATAGTTCTGACTATTTTGTGAGAAAGCTCTTAATTTATTTGATTTATGATAATTCAGTTTATTTGTTTATCTATTTTGTGAGAAGACATATTTATTTTTTGTTTTTATTGTAAATTATATATTATTTGAGTTTTTATTATTGTTTTTATTTTGAACTTGGGTCATTTAGAAAATATTGAATTAATTAGTTGTAAGTAACAACCACCTAAAGACTTGAATACTAAATTTACAATGCTTATATATTCCATTGATAAAAATAATAATTTATTCTCTGTAAAGTTATCCATTTTATGTTGAGAAATAAGTAAGCAAAGGTACTAAGAACAACCATAGTGAAAAATTTAACATGTTAAATTTTACTAATTAACAATTATTAAGTATCTCTAATAAGAAGAGTCTTGTCACTTGGGTAATGGAGTAGGTGTGTTTCAAGACACTTTGTTGTTAAAATGTTATTGAAATTTATTAGATTGTAGAAACTCGATAAATTAATACTCGATTATTTAATAATCTCTCTAAGATAATATTTTTGGTCAGTCCCGACTCAGGGATAGGGTGCTAAATTAATAATTCGCTAAAATTATAAGATAATACATTTTTGATAATTTCTTTAGACCCCATATAAAATATAAATTACTAATTCCTTATATATAGCATATTACATGAATGATTTAGGAAGGTTTCTTGAAAAATGACTCAATTGTCTTTTGTTTTTTTGTTGAAATCAATTTCCCCTTGAATGTCGTCTCTAATTTTCCTTAGCATGGTAAGAATTTCTGGTGTTGTTTTCTCATAGCTCAACAAGAAATTTTTCAATGTGATTGCCGCTAATAATAGCTTCGTTTCGCGAAGGGGGCTCCATTGTAGAACTTTCATCATCTTCTTTATCGATATCATCTTTATTAATTAATAAAATATTAATTAATATATAAATTAATAATTATTAATTTATCGATTAATTAATAACCCTTTTAATTAATAATTTTTGTTCGTCCCAAGTGTATTATTTTATAGAGTTTCTACTGTATATGATATAAATTGTACATCATAATAAAAATTTTATAGGTTGTTGTTTAGTTTGAAAGACCAATAAAATCTGTATTAAGTTGGGCCAGTGCCGGACCTGAGATTTCGATGCTTGTGGCGAGCACAAAAATTGCTGCCCTCAAAACTTAATATTCATAAATATATTTTTTATCGATTTAAATATAATAGTATTTGTAACATTATTCTAGAAATAAAATATCATCAAAAAAATATTTCATATGTAAATACTAAAAAAATAAAGAAGATCCAAACAAAATATAAAATTCATGTTCTGAACTAGTACATAGTCACTTGAATATTACTCGTCTCACATTTTTTGAAGCGAAAATATTGATCAAGTTTAAATAATCAACTTTCTCAATAATTTTTGTCTCGATAGATAACATAGCTAACTCATTTAGTCTTTCTTGCTAAATAGTTGATCACAGATGCAACAGTAACTAGTATAGTCAGCAAAACTCGATATGCGATATAGGAATTTGGATAACAACCATCCATTGTTTTCAAATAATTCAGCACATCAATCACTCTTTTTGCTTCTCCGGGTAATGAATGTCTTAACAACTTTAGTTAGGGGAAGTGTTTTCTTTTCTTTTTCCAGAATGCTTGTTCTTATTTTTTTTCTTTTTCCTTGATTTTGTTGATAAATGGGAAATGTGCGATTCTTTTCTCCAAGTAAGATAGTGTTTTTTATTTTTATTTTTTTGGATACAAATTAAGTTAGGGCTTATCATTGATAGGTTATCAATTATTATTTATGGGATTTTTAAAAATACGTCCATGAACATATCATTATAATTTTATTTATTTTTTTAAGATTTTGGTGCCCCAAAAATATTGGGGCCTGAGGCAATTGCCTCACTTATTAAACAACAGGTTCGGGCCTGAATTGGGCGTTTAAGATTCTATCATATACGAAAAGAATTTAGGTTTTCTAAAATGTGATTATGAATTTCAGTCAAGATGAAGCGAAAATAAAAAGGTGTGAAAAAAGTTGTATCAAATAATGAGTTGTTTCATTTGGAGCAAGATTGTCGGGATAAAAAGAAAGTAAAGTTGTTGGACGTATGTTAGCCAAAGAAGAAAATGATATTCGTCTCAAGAAGTACGTATAATGAAATAAGGCTCCAATCCTAATAATTTTTTTCCGTCATTGCCAAAAAGGAGTCACTATTGATACAATGAGTTCACTTGAGGTTCTTGAATTGGTGTGTTTAATGTTAGGATACTCTTATGGGAGTAAGATGATTGATTACAGTTTTGGAAACAGCAGACGTATTTCCTTTTAACACGAATCATGGTTAAGTGTCACATTATGTACCTTATATCATAATTTCAGTATATCAGAATCACACAAAAGTGAGAGAGTCAACATTTGAGATATTTAAATCAAGTTTTTACATAGAGTCGGGGAGAGTATAGCTAGTGATGTAAATGAACCGAGCTGCTTGCGAGCTATTCGAATCTCGGCTCGACAAAAAGCTCGTTCGAACTCATTTGTTAGTCTTAACGAGCCGAGCTCAAGCTCGTTTAAAAGCTCGAAAATTTAAACGAGCCGAGCTTGAACTTCTCGATATCCGGCTCGTAAGCTCACGAACATGTTCGTTTATAGGCTTGCCTATAAGCTCGCGAACAAGTTCGTTTATAGGCTCACGAACACGTTCGATTATAATATTGTTTAAATATAATTTGTAAATTATTAAAAAAAAATAGTAATATATAAATATATATTATAATAATTAATATTATTACATGATTATATTTATATTAATACAATAATAACCTATAAAGCTATAATTAAACTTAGGGTTAATAAATAGAGCTTTCTAAACGAGCTTTAAACGAGCTCTTAACGAGCTTTCTAAATGAGCTTTAAACGAGCTTTCTAAACGAGTTTTAAACGAGCCGAGCACGAGCGGCTCGTGAGCTCACATAAATCCATACGAGCCGAGCTTGAGCTCGATTGTAAAAGCTCGAAACGTGCTCGAGCCAAGCTCGAGCCCGAATATATACTAGACGAGCCGATCTCGAGCATGATACTGTTTAGCTCGACTCATTTACATCCCTAGATATAGGGATTCCTCCAATACATTTGCTCACTTTCGATATTGGAAAGTTATGGGGTGATTCAAGTGAATATTTGGTGAGAGGTTATAAAAGTAGTACACAATATTTGTGGAGTATTGATTTTGACGTAGTTAAAATGACTACTCAATATAAAGTTCCCTAAATTTTTTATTTATATAATATATTTTTTATTTTACAGATTTCATATGAATTGGTTGAATCTTACTTAGAAGTTAAGAGAATATATGGATATTAAAAATATATATTAGATATTTTGTTGCTTTTTTAAGTTTATATATAGGATATAATTCGGTTTTGCTATTTTTGTTAGAAAAATATTAATTTATTTTATTTAATAAAATAATTTAAACATTTTTTTGTCACTCTTTTATTCTATAAAATTTATGTGACACCTAATATTATTTAGGCTTTGTTGTTATTTTTATCTTGAACTTGGGTCGGATTAATTTACTCTTAGAATAAATTAAAAGTTTAAGTTTAATTTGAATAATATAATTTAAACAAATATATTTAATGATACTTCCTAAGTCTAAATTATGTTATATTTCATTTATTTTATATTTTTGTTTATGTGAGGTGGCAAGATAGACATGGAAAAATTTAACATTTTAACTTTTTAACAATTTCGTAGACAAAATTGATATTATACCCCAAATAATAAAAATATGAAAGTTTATTTGTTTTTCATTTTTTTTTGAAAAATAATGCCAAATTATATAAATGATAATCATTTAAGCTCATTGACATAAACATTAAAAATTGAAAAAAAAAACATTTAAAAAAGCACAACACAAAATAGTTCACTGATAATCAAACAAAAAGAATAAATTTTAACGAGCACGAGATCTTCAAAAAGATAAATGAGTTCTCCAACTGTGTCAACTGGTTTATCCAATGAAACTTCCCCGATTATCATAATAATAAAATTATGAATTAAACGCATTGATCGATAACGATCAGTGAATATTCTGCGAATTTTTTCAAGCCAGATGGTTCACCAGAAGATAAGACTAATATAATCAAGGGAATTTATTTTTAATTTTCTTATAAATAAAATTATATTTCATCAAGGGTAGAATCAACAAAATCCTCTCATTGAAGTTAAGAGTCGAATTACGACTTTAGCAAATTTAACATGGCATTATTGTCGAGTCAAGTTTTGACTTTTTAACAAAATTAAAATTGAAAAAAAAAAGTCTGAAAGCAGATTTCTAATATCAACAACAATCTTATGAACATGCTATGACGACAAATTTCACAAATGTCAGATAAAAAATTTTGATTCGAATTCAAAAATATTAATTCTCGACCGTTCCAATAACAACGTTACTAAGTTGTCACGCTGCAAATGTTTCTTCATTGGCTTGGAAAATTGTCACAACTTAAGATAATATTCTTAAATAATCAAACAAAACTATGCAACATTGACCTTGAATATTATGATTTGTTATGGACCATTTGGTGTCCAAAATTGACATTATATATTAGAATACTTGTAGGCATTTGATTATTCCTACGTTTAAATAGTTTGAAAATTGAAAAAAATTACAATATAAATACTATTAATTAATAATGTTCCATATTTATTATATCCTTGGACAAATATTTATAATAATAAGCCTAAATGACCAATACATTAATGTAGAATTGAACAAACATTTAATTAAAACCCTACAAATGTAATATAAAATAGTTACAACAACAAAGCTTAAAATATGATGACATTATTATAAGATAGAGAAAGTGAATTATTCAAATCACTTTCTTGACAGTTTTCAAGATAGAATACCTAGTAAAACCAATAACATTCCAAATTAAAAATCCCCATAAACATGGGCATAAAACCTAAGCTTAGGATGCACCACTAAAGGAGATGTCTGCCTCATCCATATTAAGATTACCAGCCAGTAATGTTACGTTTTGGGCTTATATTTTATTAAAATTTATATATTTTAATTGGGCTTTAAGCCTTTATTGGGATTAGGAGTAGTAGTTTAATCTTTTAACCTTTTAATGTACTCCTATAAATAGAGACATTGTAACCTAGAGTTACTTGGACCATTATTCCATGAAAAATCATTAGAATGGACGACTCCCTGAGAATGTAGGCATTGTTGGCTAAACCTCGTTATATCTTGTGTTCTTTATTATTCTTTACCACTTTATTTTTATATCTTCTTTTATCGTGTGTTTAGATTAGATCTTTTCTCAACAAGTGGTATCAGAGCATGTTTTGAGAATATTTATCCTAATCTATTTGTGAAGATATAATAGAAACCCTAACCACCATTGAAGAAATTGTTGCAAATTTGTTCTTTTATTGAAAATTGTTGGCTATTTGAGAAAACGACATTGGTTGTAGAAGAATTAGCCGCTGTGAAGATTTGAGTCGAAATCTTCAATTGCTAAGTAGATATCAATTGTCGTTAAAATATTTCTTAGCTTTGAGTGATGCTCACTTGAGAAGAAGAGAGAATAAGACAATGAGTCTTTTGTTCTTCTTGAAGGCGACAATGGGTGCATGTGACGAAAAGTCGTTGTGTAGGCAACGACACCAGAATGAAGAATATAAGGTATATTCCTTTTACTTATTTTAATTTGGGACATGTTGTCTATTAAAATATAAAAAGGAAGAAATATATATCCATATATATTCCGTATATATCTCTATATATATTCCATATAATATATAGAGAGGAGCCAAGAATCTTTGAAGTGGTAAACAACTAAGACTTTTTCAACTAAGACTTTTTCTTTAAGTCTCGTTTGATTTAATAAAATAGGTTGAAGATCTATTTAATTCTAATTTTCACAAGTAAGGCCTTGTTTGATTTTAATAAAATTCTCAAAGATTTCTATGCTTTGATCTTGGATTTATATTGAGACTTGTTTGACTTAAATTTCTCAAATATGGAGATTTGTGGTTTATATTTTAATAGATTTGATATTCGTCAATGGGGAGATTGAAAATTGGAGTTATAAAAGAAGGTGGAGTGATTATTTGATGTTGCAGATTGTGGAAGATAGTTGATGCAACATGTAAAGGGTTTTCTGATTAAAGAGGATGACTTTAATGTTTGTTTGCAAGAGTGTGGTTTTGCTATGTGTGTATAAGGACCAGATTTTAGATTTGCATCAAACCTTGTGAGTGGGTTTTGATTGGCAATCCCGGTAAGTGCTGGTGCGAAGTTGTCAAGTGGGTATTTGATACCCCAAGGATTCTACCAAGAATGATAATTTCTAAGGTATGAGTTGAGGGTGCACTAATCATATACATGGTTTGTTAGATTATTTCTATGTAGGATTTGGCTAGAAAAATGTGGAGAACAAAAAATACATTTTCATGATTGTTGAAAATTAATTGAAGGTTTTATTATAACCGATTGTTGTCTTGGCATACATGAGTGACATTATTTCACTATGTCAAGGGCTTTGACTTGAAGAAAATCTCGGCTAAAATAAGTTTAGAGAGATTTTTCTTTGGAAAATGGTTATTGAAGAAGTCAAAATTAAAAGAGAGGTAGAGAGAAAATCTAGTAGCAGATTTTCGTCTACAGCCGCGCAAGGTCATCATATTGATGATCGGAGATTCGAACGGAGTTCGATTGCACTGAGATTTTGTCGAGAGGGTTGGTAATTCATTCCTCTACATTTTCAACAGTCGGATCAAGGTTTGTACGTGACGAAATTTGTTTTTCTGGGGCTTAAAATGTCTACCTAATTTTAGTTATATTTGACTTATTTGGGACCAAAATTTTTGTGTCTTTTTGGTTATGACCTAATCTTATCGGAAGAGTTGATCAAGATGAAGACAATGGTCAGATTATGTGTGCTTCACACTTGACAAAAACATGAAGCATGTTGTTATTACTCAATAACAACCATTTTGTAGGTTGTTGTTATTACTCAATATTAACGGACATAAAGCATGTTGTTAAGTTGTTGTCATTACTCAATATTAACGGACATAAAGCATGTTGTTATTACTCAATAACAACCATTTTGTAGGTTGTTGTAATTAATAAATATCAACTCGGTTCTATAGGAGGTTGTTATTAAGCAATATCAACTATTTTAAATATTGTTGCCATTACTCAATATAAACCGCCCAAAAGTTTATTGTTATTAATCAATATCAACTCGTTATAAAAGTTGTTGTAATTACTCAAGTATAATGGTTGTTAATATTTTTATTTCCGAATTTATAAAAAAATTAATTAAAAATAATTTTAAAATAAATTTAATTATTTTATACAAAATTTGAAATGAAAATATAATTTTTAAATATAATTCTAAAATTAACATTAAAATAATTTAACTCCAACACATATAAATACTACATTTAAATAAACAAAAAAATCATAATACAAAAAAATAATAATACAAAAATAGTAAGATCTTCTATTTATTCTTCATTCGGTCCAAATTTAGTATACCTATATATAAGAATATTTATAATTTAAATAATTAAAAAATAAAGTTAATAATATAAACATTGTTGAAGAAATATATTTATTTTATTTAAAAACTTATCAAATATATACCTAAGAAACTATAAGGAAGAAGTGATCGATTGACCAAATTTGAGAGCAAGGAGAGAGACTTCAAGAAAAAAGAAATTATTATTCACTAAAATAAAGGTTGTGGGTAAAGGGAGGGCTGAAGAGAGGTTGTGGGAATAAAGAAGGTTGAGGAGATAACAAATTATCTAGGATGAAGAAAAATTATAATGATTAATTATAATATATAAATTTAATATTCTTTTAAACACATATACTTTTATTTATATCATTTTCAATTAAAAAAAAATCATATATTTCAATCATATTTTTTATATTAAATATAAAAGTCTCTTTTATGTTTTATTTTATTAATTGTGGTTGAGATAATAATTACAATAAAATCTCACTTTTCTATAAAAGATATTGAAGATAGGCCATTTTGAAAAGTGTTATAATAATCATATTTACAATCACAATTACTTTAAAAAATATAAAAGTAAAAATAATATTATTTATATTTGATATAAAATATATAATTGAAATAAATGAAAAAATTTTAAATCATAAATAGATTAAAAAAAGTAAAAACAAAAAATAATTTTATAAAATTTATAAATTATGCTATAAAAGTTTTTAGTTAAAATCTTTCTGATAAATAAATATATATATTTTTTTGCCACTATAAAAATTTAAATACCAATATATATATATACCAATTATTATATGGTAAAATCTAATATATAATATTGATAATTTTAAATCTATCCTTAAAATAACTATTCTCCCAATATTATTGTCAGATTCTTAAAATTCAGTGATACATACTATCGTATATAATATATATATATATATATATATAATATATATATATATATATATATATATTTTTGTTTAAATTAAGATCTTTAATGATCTTTTATTTATTTATTTTAATTATATATATATATATATTATATTTTAACAAATTTAATTACATAAATATTATATATATATATATATTAATTATTGAATATTATTATATAAATATAAATTTAAAAAATATTAAAAAAATATTTAATATCAACTATTTTAAAAATAAAATGGTAATAATATATATATATATATATATATATATATATATATATATATATATATATATATTTACTCTATTAAATAACAAATCAAATTAATTTATCTAAATTTTTTTAATTTAAAATATATTATATATATTTTATTAAATAAATAAATATGAATATTTCAAATTTAAATATATATATATATTTATTTATTTATTTAATTACATAATATATGAAATTATATAATATTTTTAAATTTAAGATATATTGTCATCAAAGTTTTAGTTTTTTTACTTATTATTATATAATAATTATGATTATATATATATATATAATTAATTTATATATATAAATAATTATTAATTATATATACAAATTATATAAACTATTATGATTAATATATATTATGATTAATGATAAATAATATAATTATATATCTTTCCTAGTCTCTCTAATCTCTGTCTGTTTATTAATTTTTTTTCTTTAAATTTTAAATATTAATTTCTCCTTAATATTAATAGTATATTTTTATTAGGACTAAACCTTAAAATTTATTAATATATTATATTTTTCATAAACTCTAAATCTTATCAATATTTCTTTTATCTTCATTTTATTCTTCATATATATGAAAATAAATAAAAATAACTCAAAATTACAAATAAATTATCATAACAATTTAGAATGAAATTTTTGAATAATTATTTTTTGATAAAATAATAACATTTACTCAAACATTTTTCTTTAATAATAAAATATAATATAATAAAATCTCATAATAAAATATGTAAAAAAAATAATTATAAATAAATAAAACTTATCTGGATAAGTCTTATACCCTTAATCTTAAATCCCAAATCATATATCCTAAACTCTAAATTAATTATATAAATATATATATTCTTATAAAAAAAAAACTTAGTCTTATACCCTAAACCCTAAACTAATTATATAAATATATATTCATATAAAAAAATATAAAAATTAATAATACTATTATTTACAAATATTTATAATTAAATCTATATTGAATCCTAAAACTAATTATATAAATATATACTAGTATAAACCTAAACATACCTAAATACTAAACTATTAGCTTTAAATTTTATATCTTAACCCTAAATTATATAACCCTAAATTAATTATATAAATATATATATTCATATCAAAAATATAATAAAATTAATAATATTATTATTTGTAAATATTAATAATTATAATAATATACTTTTATATGATTAAAAAATAAAATAATTTTTTTATTAAGACAAAGAAAAAGAAAAAAAGAGGAGTAGAAAATAGTAAATTTAATAATTATTTTTGTATGAATATAAAATTTATAAATTAATAATTAAATTTGTAATTTAAAAAAATATATATAAAAATATTCAATATCAATGATTTTAAAAACGGTTTATATATACTCATCTCTATCCCTTAAATATCAATAGTTTTTAAGACCGTTAATATTGACCCTTATATTGACTATTTCTATATCAATCGGTTTTAAAAACGTTGATATTGCCCCCTCTATATCAACAGTTTTTAAAGTGGTTGATATACATGTAGTCAATATCAACGATTTTAAAATTCGTTAATATAAATGTGTTAATATCTACTGTTTTAAGAGCGGTTGATATTGACCCCTTTATATCAACGGTTTTTAAAACGGTTGGTATTACTCCCTTAATAGCAACCGTGGAACAAACTGATTTTTTTACTAGTGAATCCTGCGATAAATCAATCAATTATGTGTTAATATTTGTAACAATAAAAGTATTGTTATGTATTTATTCTAAACATATTCTACCGAATTATGGTTAGTATTCCATATCATTAGAGACGTAAATGAAAATATTTGATCGCAAGCTATTCGAATTTCCACTCGATAAAAAGCTTGTTCGATCTCGTTAGTTAGTTTTGACGAAACGAGCTTTAACTCGTTTAAAAGTTTGAAAATTTAAACGAACCAAGCTAGAGCTTTTAGATATTCGACTTGTCAACTCGTGAACATTTTCTTTTAGAAACTCGTTAATGGGTTTGCGAACATGTTCATTTAGAAACTCGTAAAAATGTTTGTTTGGAGACTTGTTTATGAGCTCAGGTAGGTATTCATTCAGAAACTCATTTAATATTTAATAAGAAAAAAAATTCTTTCACTTAACGTGAAGTCTTCTTCTATATTGTAAACGAGCTCTTAAGAAGTCGAATTCAAACAACTCATGAGTCCAACTAAATATATAGTTGGCAAGCTCGAGCTAAACTATATGCTAAAAGAGCCAATTTAAAAGAAGCTATTCGTCTTGGCTCACCTCGTTTACATATTATTAAACACTTAATTAAAAAAGTTTATAATAACCCCAAAATTAGTTTAAATAGAACTCTGAGTTATAACAATTTAATTATCACTAAAATAACACTTTGAAGTAGGGACGTGTTAAATTTTTTTAAATAAAAATATAAATTATAATGAGAAGCAAACTTCAATTTTTTTCAAGACTTATTTCATGATTTATGTGTTGTTTACTTTTAGACTTCTATTTTTTTATATATATATATATGAAAAAATGTTTAAATTTAATAATATTGCATTATAATTGGTCCGGAATAGGTGAATAGAAAATTTGGTAACAGAAGATCTGATCGAGTTATGTTTAACCTTTTCATTTTAATTTACAAACTAATTTTCTGCATTTATTAAAATAATTTTTCGTTTCCCAAAAAAACATAAATATTATTAAATGATACCAAAAGTAGGGCCTTGATTTCAGTGTCGGTAAGTTTTACGCCATCATCGGCATCCGTGTCGATACTGTCCTTGAGTATTAAAAGAGTACTAAGAAAATCAGTAGAGTTCTTATCAGCGCCACCATGAAGATGAGTTTTATGTTCCTCCACAATCTCGCTTAAATTGCATCAAAACGGGAGTGCAATTTCTTCATCTTAGACGCAATTCCGTGCGTGTAGCGCTCACAATTGTTATCAAACACAGGATTGCGTCAAAGAATTAATAGAGTAAGCCCAACAACATGTCCGACCCTGTGGTAAGCTCGACAAATCCTCGGGTTAGGGCAGCCCACTCCCATGGTGGATAGCCCATTTGTTAAAAATATTATGCTATTTATATAAATTTATTGTAATTTTAACATATAATCTATTTAGCTAGTGGTTTAAGATAAAAAAATTTAAAATTTTATATGGTCATGGGTTCAAATCTCACCAAAAACAATATATTTTATCAATTTTTTAAACTAAACTTAGGGAAAAAATATATCGTCTTTTTTTCTACCGGGACTGGGGAAGCCCAAAACTCGGGGTGACTCTGTCCAACAAACACATGACTAAAGTATAAAAATCCAAAGTAGTCCATACTAACCAAAATAAAAATAGTAAACTTAATAAGCTAATTTAACCTTTTGGTACAAACAATTTTTTATTTCTAATTTATTATATTTAAGAATTCAAATATTTAGAAATAAAAATA
The DNA here is from genome assembly GCF_907164915.1 of Impatiens glandulifera. Taxonomy (NCBI): domain Eukaryota; kingdom Viridiplantae; phylum Streptophyta; class Magnoliopsida; order Ericales; family Balsaminaceae; genus Impatiens; species Impatiens glandulifera. The sequence goes on along the minus strand of NC_061863.1, from coordinate 34,870,858 downwards.
ATAATTTATATCTACTAAGTGAAAATAATTTAATTTATAGGACATCCAATAGTCATAATCAATGACACCACTACATATACATGTAGATTCGAGACCAGGAACGAAATTGCCGAAATTGAAAACGCCGGCGGGAACCATCAAGTCCACCACCATTCCTTTGAAATCGTCGGATTTTGGATCAACGTCGATGATTCCGTCGCTAAAGACATATTTTCCGAGCATCTGGCGAGCTTAGGCGTTGGTGGTGCAAACATTTAACAACTGCCTTAAATTCACTTGGGTCTGACCGACCACATTTTTTAGAACATTCGTTAGTATCGCATGTTGGAATTTTTAGTGTCACTTGTATAATAAATAATTGTGCATGTCATATTTAATATAAGCCAAAATAATGTGATCTAATGTGAAATTAAGTTTATGGCTTATGTGTGTATTTGTCATGAATATAAAGTGAGGATACCTAAGTGGCATTTCTAATTTTATGAAAGGGCTAAATTAGAAATGACCTAACTATAATAATTAACTTAATGTTGGTTATATGTAACGGTAATGGTTCCCATTTAAAGTACGGGCAATTCTCCTCTGCGTCCCCATCAAATGGAAGAACCATTCCATATAAGGAAAGTTTAAGGAAAGAGATTAAAAATCATTCAATTAATGCAAAAGTCTAAGAAAGAGAAGATTCATGATTCATCAAATTAAGGTGCCATTCAGATTTTAATTTCTTACACATTAAATTAGGATTTAATTAGGATAATTTTTAACAATTGGTATCAGAGCCATCCTAATTTAATTATGTGAGAAAATTATATCGTTGTAGATATATTGTTGTAAAAGATGGATATGGGAGGAAGGCTAGCCAATATGAGCTTTGGTTGTCCGAATCCAAAATGATGGTTGCTTATTATGGGACTGACTTCTGAACATGAGCTATTAAAAGATCTACCCACCCAGAATGTGTCTAACCAGGTTGTGGACTCTAGGCATAGACTTCAAAGAGTTCCCTCCAAATATGTGCTCAAATGGATATCTCACCTTGAGGATCAGCTCTCAAGGTCAAGGGTCAAATATGTGCTCGAAATGTTACTATTTCTTCACTATGGAATACTATTTTGTAAACTAGCATATCAATACAAGAAGTTTTTAAATGTTCTTGTTATACTTTCTTTCAAATATTTACTGGGTCTTTAGACTCACTATGCTTGTGTGGTGTAGGTACACAACATTAGCTTTATATTGACATAATGAAGGGAGCCTTGGAGAGTGGCCAAGATGTAGGGGAGGTGTGTGTGTGGGAGGAGGGACAAATGATGTTCAAGTACTTTTTAGGGTATAGCACTTAAAGACCACTATTTTTGTAATAATGGACCATCTCTTAAATGTTTTTGATGTAAAGGACTATATCTTCTTTTGAAAGTCCGAATTTGGTAATGCCACATATATATATAACTCTTCCGCATATATTTCTGTTTTTCCGTTTATGTATGTAACGTTTTAAAACATCCCTCACTCGGTCTAAGTAATTTAGGAGTCAGAGGTGTTACTACGTTTTCCATAAAAACATATCATATCTTAGAAAAACAGATCATAGCTTTGGGAAACAGATCATAGCTTTGGAAAATAGATTAGGGCTTTGGAAAATAGATTATGCTTTTGGAAAATAGAATATACTTTGTGAAACAGAACATACTTGGTGAAACAGATCATAAGATATATATGAACTATATAAACTGGTGTGGGTTTCTAAAGATGAGTTGAGAAAAGATTGTTTGCTTTTGATTTTGCTAAAGATGTATGAACTTGCTAAAGATGTTATGATCATGCTTCTAAAGTGTGCCTTCTGTTTTATTAGTAAAGAGGGAGAGGAAAAAGATAAAATGAATGAAAGGGTGCATTATATATAGTACTTTAATAAGGCTGGTCATTTGATGGTCATAGCATGGGTTAAATGATTGTTTAATATAAAAGGGTTGGTCACCTGCTTCTCATAGGCATGGGTTGGACAAGTTAATAATAAAAAAACTAGTCACCTATTTGTCATCAGCATTGGATGGATAAATAAATGATGAAGAGGGCTGGTCACCTGCTTGTCCTAGGCATGGGTTTAATAAAAAGGGTTGGTCACCTGCTTGTCATCAGCTGGATTACATGGATGTTTAATAGAATGGGTTGATCACTTGCTTGTCATAGCATGAGGGAGATATAAGCATGAAGTGGCATTAGTGTCGGACCTGAGATTTCGAGGCCTGGTGCGAGAACAAAACTTGGTGCCCTCAAAGATTAATATTCATACATATATTTTTTATCGATTTAAATATAATAGTATTTGTAACATTAATTCTAGAAATAAAATATCATCAAAACAATGTCATAAGTAATACTAAAAAAACAAAGAAGATCCAAACAAAATTTAAAATTCATGTTCCGAACTAATACATAGTCACTTGAATATTACTCGTCTCGCATTTTTTGAAGCGAAAGTATTGATCAAGTTTGCATAATCAACTTACTCAATAATTTTTTTCTCGATAAATAATATAGATAACCCATTTAGTCTTTCTTGCGACATAGTTTATCGAAGATAAGTTTTAATCAACTTCAATTTGAAAAACTCTTTTCCGCAGATGCAACAATAACTGATATAGTCAGCAAAACTCGATATGCGATATAGGAATTTGGATAACAATCATCCATTGTTTTCAAATAATTCAGCACATCAATCGCTCTTTTTGCTTCTCCGGGTAATGAATGTCTTAACAACTTTAGTTGGGGGAGTGTTTCCTTTTCTTTTTCAATAATGCTTGTTCTTATTTTATTTTTTCCTTGATTTTGTTGATAAATGGGAATCGTGTGATTCTTTTCTCCAAGTAAGATAGTGTTTTTTATTTGTATTTTTTTGGATACAAATTAAGTTAGGGCTTATCATTGATAGGTTATCAATTATTATTTATGGGCTTTTTAAAAATAAGCTCATTAACATATCATTATAATTTTTTTTGAAGATTTTGGTGCCCAAAAAATATTTGGGCCTGAGGCAATTGCCTCACTTATTACACAGTAGGTCCGGGCCGGGTGGCATAAGCATGGGTTGAATAAGTTTGGTTTGGGTGAAGCATGAGGTGGCATAAGCATGAGTTGAATAAGTTTGGTTTGGGTGAAGAATGAGGTGACATAAGGATGAGGTGGCATAAACATGAGTTGAATAAGTTTGGTTTGGGTGAAGCATGAGGTGGCATAAGCATGTTTTGGAAGAAATATGGGTTGGAAAAAGTATGGGCAAGGAAACATTAACCTCGGCCTGACCTCCTCGGTCGGACCCTCGGTCCTAACTCAGATTTTTCTCGGCCCTGACACATAATTTCCTCAGCCCTGACAGAGATTTGCATCGGTCCCGATATAGATTTGCCTCGGCCCTTACACAGATTTACATCGGTTCGTATATAGATTTGCCTCGGTCCCGACACAAATTTGCCTCGGCCCTTACATAGATTTACCTCGGTCCTGACATAGATTTTCCTCGGCCCTGGCACAGATTTGCCTCGGCCCTTGGTTTTGGCTAAGACCGAAGTTACTCGGTCTAAAATGAGTTTTTGGGTGTGACATCATAGATCTATGGATATTTAGATTCTTTCGTTAAGTCTCATTAAAGAGTTACGGTTATATATTAATTAAGATTGTATGATTTAATTAAGATTGTATGATGTTATCATGAAGATTGATGTGAATAGATATTTGAATTATCTCATAATATCCCTCGATTTAGGGATATTTAGATTCTTTGATAATTTCAAATCATATTTTCATATTTTCGAATTATATATATATATATATATATATATATATATATTTATTGGTTTTGATCCTTTCAAATTATAATTAGAAATATTCAATTTTATGAAGAATATATATATATATATATATATATATATATATATATATATATATATATATATATATATAAATTTAATCGTAAAGATATATCTTTATTCATATATTTTGAATTTAGATTAAATAGTATGATGTTATATAATTACAATAGATTAAGATATAAGATCTCTAAATTTATGAATATTTGAATTTTCTCTTTCATTTCATATATATTTCATTCCATATATATGGATGAATTTAGATAATTGTAAATGCATGATTTTTCTGGAATATATAAATATATTAATTTTATTATATTATTAAGATTTATGATATTATGATATATTTAATATTTATGGATATTTCCTTTGATTTTGGAGAGTAGATATGTTATCTTATTGAAGAATATGGAATTTCACGAAATATCTTTTTAAATGGATAAATTGAGTAGGTTTATTAAATTAATATTTATTTATTAATTTTTTTTGAAGGAAAAACTAATTATGATTATTAATTTTTTATTTTTAAAATTTAATTTAAGACAAAATTGATATTTAAGAAACAAAAAAAGTGACCTAGTGACATTATGTTCTAGCTTTTTATATAAAAAAAGGAAAAAAAAAAAAAAGCTAATTTAGAGCATGTACAACTAGCTCATTAGACGACGTGTGAATTAATAAAAGTTCATTTTTAAACGTACGAAAAATTAAAAATTGACTCACCTAGCCTCGGTAAGTAACTATAGTTAATTATTTTTTAAAAATTTAATATTTTTTATTTAAATAATCATTTTTTTCTCTTTTTTTTATTAATTAATTAATTCATCATTTTTTATTATTTCTTCTTTTCTTTTGTCTATTCATTTTTAATAATTAATTAATACATTTATCCATTTTTACTATTTATTTTTCTTATTTGATTTTTTTCTATTATTTAGTTTTTTATATATTATTTTAAAATTAGTTGGTAGTTTTAGGACTGAATATTTGAATATTGTAATGTATAAAGTAGTTCAATATTTTGATACTCTAATATTTTTATATTTTGCTCAAAGTAATTTTATTAAATAATTACTTGTATAATCTTTTTTTATTAAATTTTATTTGCGGTGCAAACTGTTTTTTCACAAGATTAACACAAATTATGGACTCGTCATATTTATGAAAATTAGAGTAAAAATAACAATAGAGGATAAATGAATATATTGTTCTATAAAATACTTAATTAAATATTATAGAAAATGTTGAACTACTTTATACATTACAATATTCAAATAATCAAATAATATTAAAATAATCTAGGTTTATATAGTAATAAACAAAATAGTATAAAAAAATAAAAATCAAATAATCAAATAACAAAAAAAATAGTAAAAGAACTTAAATGAATGAATTAATTAATTAAAAGAATAGACAAAAGAAAAAATAGTAAAAGGAGATAAATATATTAATTAATTAATAAATAAAAGAAGGAGAGAAAAAATGAATAAATATTAAATTAAAAAAATTAACTATAGTTACTAATAGAGGCTAGATAAGTCAATTTTTAATAATATGTACGTTTAAATGAACTTTTATTAGTTCATACGTGTAACTGAGCTAATTGTACAAATACATACGTTTTGATGAGATTTTTCCTTAAAAAAAACATATTACTCTTCTCAACTAAAAATTTCTCATTCAATAATAAATATTTCCTATAGGTGTATTGCATGAATAAAGACAAGTATATAACAATCCAAATACTAAAAAATTACAAAAATCAATAAAAGGAAGAGAGAGAAAAGCTCGGGATTTCAGGCGATATTACGGCGAAAATTTCGGCAGCCAATTCTCTCATCACGATCGGCACGAACGACACGATCGACATGAACGACACAATTGGTACAAACAGAATGATCGACACGATCGGCAAGATATCAAGGTCGCTGTTCGCTTGTGGTGTTCGCGGTTGCTAGTCGCTTTTGGCAAGATCGGCACAATCGGCACGAACGCCACAAACGACACGGTAACTCTAATAACTTGGTTGTTCTTTCAGCTGTAAAACTTGATTGGAAAGTTAGGGTTTCTGTTTTACCCTGTTATTCAATTGTTAGAGTTTCTGGTGTATCATGTTCTATAATTTCTCTGTTTTATTGTTGTTTCTTATTCTTCATTAAAATGGGAAGAAAGAAAAGCAATAAGAATAAAGAAGTCAAAGAATTTTTGATGGAATGTTTAATGGAGGCAGATGAAATTGAATTTGATAGGATTCATGAAGAAATTATCCAGAAAAAACAGGAATGCAACAAAGGTTAGGAACCAATTGCTGATAAAAATTCTTAAGAAAATGTAGCAAGAAAACATGGGAAGAAAGAAGGAATTTGGAACGTTGGTTACAATGAAAGAGCAAATCTCTTTAGACTGAAAAATCAAATCACAAAGCTCTTGATGCACGTAAAGAAAGGAGAGATTGTGCTCAACAAAGAAAAAATGCAACAAACAACCGTCCAATTGAATGTACACTATCTTAAGGACTGGAATTTACTACAGAAAGAAGAGTATGAAAAGATAGTAAACTGGTCAGTTGAAACAATGAGGGAGCTGATGAAGTCTCATAAATCTATGACTTATACTATCATGAGCAATTCCAGCTGGAGAGTAAACGAGGTCTGAAAAAATAACACATGAAATAAAACAGAAGATCATGCTTATAAAGAAAAAATCTACTTGGGCAATGTTAAAACAAAAGTGGAGGTACTCAATTCTCCTTTTGAATTTAAACTGCCAACTGAAGTGGAGAAAAAATGTGTTAAAGATTGAGAAAATGTAGTGGTTGGAAACTACATAAAGAAGAATAGAGTATCATTCTCAGTCACCAAGGAAGCCTTAATGAAACAATGGGAGTAGAAGGGACTAGTTAAGATTTCTGCAAATATACATAATCTCTATTTTCTGCAATTCATGAATGAATCGAACTTGGATGATATTATGAAATATGAACATACTTATATTGGATCAAATTATATGACGCTGGAGAGATGGTCTGAAAAATTGAACCTGCTAAGCAAACCATAAAAACAGCCCAAATATGGTTTAAGTTTTGGAACATTCCAACAAACATGTACAATGCAGAACCTTTAAGTCACTTTGCAAGTTTATTGGGAAAATCATTATACATGGACCCAATTACAGAAAGAGGAGAACAACTTATAAGTAATTACCTTTGCTAGAATAAACATTGAAGTTCATCCTCGAAGTATGCTGTCAAAGAACATGACAATAGTTGACAAGAAAAGAAAGTCTACAATCATGGAAATTTCATATGAATGGAGGCTAGACATGTGTATTTTTTGTAATACTTTTCAACACGCTAGCACTAAATGTGAAAAAGCAGTTGAGGAAAGGCCCAAGAAGAAGAAAGGCAGAAAAATGAAACGGAAGAATCGAGAATCTAAGAGCATATTGGGGAAGTTAAAGAAAATCGGTAAGGAAAAAATACAGAGGAAGAAATCAAGGAAGAATCAGAGAAGGAAGAAAGTAATGATGTAGAGGAAGAAAGGAATGTAGAATCAAATATTGAAGAAATCAACGAAACTGATGAAATAGGGTCTACTAAATAAGATAAACCTAAATACAATGAAGATGAAGAGGCAAAAGATGATATCAAAGATACAACAGAGAAAAAAATACAGAGGAAACTAAAGTTGTTGATCCTCAAACACATAAAACTGAAATTGAGAAAAGTAGTAACAAAAGCCCTAAAATTCTAAAAAATAATACATTTTATTATGTTAGTACGAGTTCATATAAAGGAAGATTAAACAATAAGAACAGACAAACATCATCATCAGCTTCAATTCAATCTCCCTTAATAAAGAACGCAATAAGAATGGGATGTGGAAGAAGACAATATGATCAAAAGGCGGATATGGAGACAACATAGGTTATGATAACTAGATTGTAGTCTTTGTTCATTATAATCTGTGATTTGTAATGTGATTTGACTGCCACAATTTAGAAACTTTTCGGTCTTTTATTTGTTATCTTACAATCAAAACTAGAGTTTCTCTAGTTTGATTATTGACCCCTCCCATTTTTGAGCTTATTAATGAAATGATGTTAAACTGTTTTTAAAAAAAACAATCCAAATACAACGTTTGGTATGATGTAGATAAAGTAGAATGATATGCACGGTAAATAATAAAGATTGTTTGGTTGATGTAAATTTATATATCCAGTATTAATTAGGTATAATTTATATAATATTATACCTACCTAAACTAGTCACAATAAGTCATAAGCATAATATTCTTATATTACCCTTCATTTTATAAAATTATTAAAATTTTAATTTCTTTATTTTAAAATATAGTAATAATAATTAATTATATCTAAATATTAATTTAAATTTTTAATTTATATATTATTTTATCTCTATAGAAAGTTATATTATTTTAAGTATAAAATTTTAATGTGACAATTTTTATACATAATTAAATATAATTATTATTCAAAAATAATAATAATGTTAATTAAAAAATAATAGTCATATATGAAATTAATTATTAAAATAAAATTGTATTTCATTATTAATAAATAATATTTATAATTAAATATATAAATTATTATTATTATTATTATTATTATCCATGCAACTTACATCTATATATATTTCTAAACTAATTTATAATTATACCATTCTAATTTCAAATATTATTTTATTTAAATTATTATTATAATTAAGATTTTATTTTATACAAATAATTAATATTATTTCAATATATAAATTTTTATAATAATACATCAATTTCAAAATTAAATATTAATTAAAATAAGTTCAATTATATATATAATTATATAAGTTCAATTATAAAAAATTATATATAAAATAATATAAAATAATTATATATTATTTTTTTATAAAATTATATCTAATTAATAATACAAACTACTCATAATAAACATTAAAATAATAATTTTAAAAATATATAAGGTTAAAATAGTCTTTTATATTTTTTACTATTTTTTTATATCATCAACCAAACACAAAATAATAAAATATATATAATTTATACATATTTTTTACTCCCATCCAAACACTAATAACCTATTGTAGACACCACATTTTTACACCCTAGATACCTAATAAAAAAACCGGCCCGAAATAATACTCATGTTTGTTTATTGAACCGGGAAAATAAAAATAGAAACACCTCGTGGAAAACCGACCCAGAAAAGTTTAAAAGATAACGATCCAAAGGTCGAATTTCATAACGACTCTGTTTTCCCAACTCGTGACACGTTCATGTTGTACGTTTTGAAAAATCTTGAATTTTGAGTGTAATATTACTATTTGCAAATTTGTGCAGAAATTGCTCAAAAAGAGGGAAAATAAGAGAACGGGTCAACCCGAGTCAACCAGCCAACCGACGAGTCAACCCGTGGCAAAGAAGGATCAAGCACGTGTCAAGAAGAAGTGGAAAAGAGTAGACTGGTCTTCTAAAGTGGGAAAATCGGATTATTTGAAAAGTGAGTTATTTGAAAAGGGGATTGTTGGAAAAGAAAATCAAGAATCCTTAAGTTTGAAGTCCTCATGGAGCTTATCCCGGCTTCAATATTGAATGAAATTCAATGATCTTGAATGTTTTGAAAATAGAAATTAGTCCTCTTTCGTATGGTGTAGCCCAATATCCCATTGGTGCCATATATCTAGACGAAATCTGGTCATGAGTGGAAGGTGTTCCTGAAAGGTTTAAACCAAACACCCTTTCACTTTAAAATTCGTAACTTGAGCTGTGGTCAATGATTTTGGGTGATTCAAGTTGGTTTGAAATATTACTCATTTATCTTTCCAATGGAATCGTCCTCGAACCATTGTTCGACCTTTAAGGCCCTCTCACGATCAGTACAAGAGAGGCAATGCTACAAATGCAAATTCTGAGAGCTAACTGAAGTTATGTTGCACTTCTAAAAATCATATCTTTTGAACCAATGATCCATCTTCAGTGTATGAGCTACCGTTGGAATTACCTTTGAATTGTCTTTCCAACGACACCAATAGTTCTCCCAATTCTCCCTAAAGCTCAGTCCAAGTCGCCTGCAGCGAAGGTGATGCGTTAACTGGCACGTTTCTGTGAGGCTAGTCTCCTGACCAACACGGACCATTTCGTAAGCAAAGGAGAACATGGGGATGTAGGCAAGATTCTTGCCTTTCCAATGGTACCAACCTCATTGTGGGGAAAGCTATGTGTACAAAGTTATGGGCTAATAAAGTTATGAAAGTTAAAACCGAGGGATTGAAAAGATTGAAATGGAGGAGTGACTTTAAAACATCGTAACTTTGGGTAGGAAGGTCCGTTTGGGTTGATTCAAAACGGAGATCCACGTTCGTAATGTCAAGAATTGACCATAAAATTTTCAAAATTTTCTAAACAAAAACGAGGCCAGGGAGATTTATTTGGGATGATGGTGTCAATAAAGGATAGGAAAAACGGGGATAAAAACAAAGCTGAAATATATATATTTTATTTTCACAAGCGTGCCCTTGATATTAGGGTGTATTTCCAATTTAACTCTTAAAGTTAAGAGGGGCCGTTTTTCAGCTGAAGAGAAAGGTAAAAAAAATCAGTTCTTAAAGGGCATGAGTGGAGAAAGAAGAGAGAGGCAGTTTTCAGAGCAGTTTTGGAGAGTTCTCGAAGGTGATCAATAATTCAGTTTTTGAGAGAGAAAAGAGCGGTTACTGGCGAGAGAAAGAGAATAAGTAATCCGAGCTCACTGCCTTGGACGATTGGATCGACGAACGCGAAGAACGGCAGAAACTTTGGCTGAAGCTTCTTCGAATCCGGCTGATTCATTTCGTTTCTTCATTCTGTTTCATTTCCCTCTTCTAATCAGGTAACATCCTTATCAAATGTAGTCCTTAATTGATTGATTGGGGCATCGGTTATGAATACCGATGCCATTTGTTCATTAGAAAGTTAGATTGCAGGTTATTTCAATTGTTTGATTATTGTTCTTCTTCTGTTTGACCGTGTTTCTTTCTGTGATTTGGATTGGTTATTGATTGAATAATTAGCTAATAGATGTTGAGTTAGGTTAGTCTGGAATTAGTTTAGGATAGACGTGTTGTTCTTTTATCCAAAGGAATTGTTTCTACTAAAATAAAAAAAAATACAGAAGAACGGAAGAGCATATCGCTTTCTTCGATCGATCTTCAAGGTGTTCTTCGACTGTGTGGTTGTAAGCGTGGTCTCAAAGTGTAGAACAGTTATTTGTGGCGAGACGAATCATCGCGGCTGGAGACTTCGCTATCCAGAGGCAGAAGAGGTGTAGGACGTCGCCCGTTCGAAGATCTTGTGATTTGGGGGAATAATCTGGATGCTGATCTTCATTGGTCGAGGTTCTGTTGAGACTGAGGAATCGAACAGGCGACGATGAAGATGAAGAACACCACGGAGATTCGTCGTATTGGGCGCTCAGGCGACGCGTTGCTTCAGAAGTTGTTGTTGCCGGAAATCGCCATTGCCGGAAAACTCGCCGGAGGCAGGGGATATTTCGTTATATTCCCATTCCCCCAACTTTGTTGAGGGTTGCAAAGAAGCCTATGTGCTTCTTTGCTTTTTAAATGGGTATTTATGTTTTAATTTCGAATTAAATATTTAATTCGAAATTAAAACAGCCTCAAACTCTTCCTCTCTTTTAATTGAGCCCCTAGGTTTAATTTTTCTTTTATTTTAGTTTAAAACTTTAAAAAACTAAAAAAAGTAAAATAAATCTAAGGTCCTGTTTGTTTCCTAGATTTCACAAATGACTTTAAAATGAGGATTCGAACATCCAAACCACTTTCGAATTTTCTCAAATTTTCCCAAAAATTCAAAAATGTTATTTTCTTCAAAAATAAATTTTCCTGGAATTTTTAGGACCTGTTTGGAAAAATGTCTATCTCCGTAGTGTCATATCGGAAGTTCTATAACTCCGAAAATTCCAAAATCGATTCCTGTGAGCTTCCAATAATATTTTTGACCATCATATGAAATTTTTGGGAATTTTGGGAATTATTTTCTGAAAATGACTCATTTTAAAATATTGTATTCAGAGTTTTTCTTAACTCCGAGAATTTCAAAAAAAATGGGAAACACTTAGAACTTTGAGTTAATTCACTCTCTTCTCTCCTTTGAGCAAAAGAATAAAATTCTAGTCCTCCAATCGAATTTTATTCTCCTCATCTATCCTCATTTGATCCTTCTCGAGAATCTTGATTCTCGCTTTTCTTTGATAATGTTGCTTTATGTTTTGCAATACCTTTCAATGCCTTTTAATGATTTTCAATGCTTTGTCCTTGTCAAGCACCTCATGAATATGATTAGCCCCTATGCAAATTGATTAAGATTTTCTCACACGAGCAAAAGAGTTCTGAACTCAGAACGAAAACGTAACAATCCTTCAAACATCATATGGCCAATTACTTAGAAGTAGAGACTGTCTGTAAAGACAGGCGTATAGGACATAGCGCCGTAGGCCCTTTCCTAATACGTAACCAAACACCGAACTCTTAAAATGAATCTCTGGTTTTTTATTTCTTTATTTTTTTGGGAAGTAAACTAAAGTGGCGACTCTCAAGTCAATTAGATCGATACATTCGCGAGTGTGTCGATTTAAAACATGTACGGGCCAATTCAATTCGATAAAGGAAGTGTATGCCAATTATTAAAAAAAAAGGGGCATACGCGCCAGAAAATAGAAGGGAACGAAATGAACGCATACACCTATATAATTTATACATCATAATACCTCCATATAATTTACACCACTTACAACTTATACACATATAACTAGTATATCGTACTAAACATTACCATACTCTTCTCTTCTCACCCTTTTCTTTTTTCTCAACGATATAAAATTTTAAAAATATTTATCAATATTATTTAAATAATTAAATGCCAACTAAAATCTTTCCATTCAGTAAGAAATACATCTTATATTATAGCTGTACTGCATAAATACAAGTATATTAACAATTCAATTCTTTTACTAAAAGACATGTCCTTCAAATAATTTTCTAAACAAATTGCAAATTACAAATAATTTTTTTTTATTTTTAACCCATTAGAGCAAAGAGCTTTTTAAAGATACTAAAAGTCAAAAGTTATGTGTTCCTCTCTTAAATTTAATTTCTTTTGTTTTCTTGTTAGAACATTGAACTCCCATCCTTCACAACAAGTTTTTTTTTCTTTCTTAAAATAATTTGAGGAAAAAAATCTGAAAAAATCAAAAAATCTTCACTCTACTCTCTTTCCTCACTCTTCTTTCGTTTTCAAGCTAATTAATGTTCTCTCATTCTTTTTCCTGTTACTTCTTAAAAAAAAATTATCATTATAAAAAATATTATGGCTAGTTTGATTCAACTTATTGACGCCTAGAGAATCAAAATGCGGATTCTGGCATGTAGAAGAAAGAAGCTCGACTGGACCTCTTTCTTCATATGGCCCAAAAAAACAAAATCGCAAACACTGACATTGTCACAAGCGGGAAGTGCGCCGGGAAAAAGACTCAGGAGATCCGCTTTCTTAGAAGAGCTTAGGAATAAACTTATCCAGCTTATTCTCAGGTACGTTTGATATGATCTCAGCTTATTTAATCGTTAAGTTTGGGTATGTTTGATATAGCTTATACGCCCAACTTATTTATTTTTAATATTTATAATATATTATTTAATAATTAATATTATATATAGATATAATGTTATATATATATTTAATAATTTAATTTTAAATATTAATAAATGATTTAATTAAAAAATAATATATATTTGAAAATAAATTATATTAATATATTATTTTTTATAATTTTATTGTTAATATATAATTTTAATTATTAATAAATGACTTAAATTAAAAAATAATATATTTTAAAATAAATGATATAAATATATTAATTTTTATAAATATATAATTTTAAATATATTTAATATAAATATGATATAAAATATATATAGATATATATAAAAGTATTTAATAATATTTAATAATATTTTTTTCACATTTTCACACTTCTCTCTATGATCCAATCTTTCAATCTTTGAATTTATTTTTGTACTCTCTCACACTTTTAGTATTATCATTGGATTCATCTCAAAGTATTTTAGATAATTAATTAAGGCTAGTTTGATTTCTAAAATTATAAATAAAAAATATCAAAGTCTATTTATAATTTATATTTTTACTTAATTATTTTATATATTAAGATATATATATATTATAAATAATAAATAAAAATATATTTAAATATATCTTTTTTATTATAATAATTTTATATATTAAAATATTATAAATATATGAAATAAATGTGAGAGAATGAATAAAATGATTAGAAAGAGATTAAATAGATGAGAGAATGAATAAAATGATTACAAATAAATGAAATAGATTAAAGAGAATGAATAAAAAAATATTTAAAAATGAACGCTGAGATTATAATCTTAAACGCTAGAGGAGGGAGGTAGAGAAAATTTTTAGTTTAAACGCAAGCATTTGTTTGATTATAATTTTTTGCGTGAGCTTATTATGCAAAATTACTATAACAGCTTACTACGCAGACACCAATACGCGACTTATTAACACTGAATCAAACGAGGCCTATGTTATTGAATATAACTGAACTTAACTAATTTATAAATAATCATGAGTCTAAAAATAACAGAGGAGAGAGAAATCTAGGAGATAGGAAATTAAACCTGTCGATCATGTCGGAAATCATCCAAAGCTTTAGAAGAAAAAAGATGAACAGATAATATCTTTCTAAGCATCCGCCACCTTGGACCATAAGGAGCAAAAACAAGATCTTGATAATTATAAGCAATGTGTTTTGCACCAGAATTCGGCGGCCGGCTTGAGAAATTAGCATCGTGTTTCTTAAGAAATTGTGCTGCTTCAGAAGCTGAAGCCGCAACCACCACATGAACCTGACCGAGCCGTAGATGCATCAATGGCCCATATGCCTTAGCCATAGCTGCTAGAGAATGGTGTGGCATCGGACCTAGATGAGGTAGGATGGTCTGGGTCCTGGCGGAAGACGGCGGCGGTCAAGAAATGAAAGTAGGTTCAGGAGAAAGTAGATGAAGATTCTGATGGTTAGTGTGTAAAGGACGAGGGATAAAGTCCTCATTTCACTTTCACTCTTTGAATTGAAATTGGGAGGGAGCATTATTGGCTGCTATAAAAAGACAAAGGGCAAAGATAAAAGAGTGAAAATTTATTAATTTTTCAAACACGTAATTCTTCAAATTCTTTCATCTAAATTCTAATTCAATAATTTCTCTATATATTAATAAATAGAAGAAAAATGATTGAGAGCGGTACTTGAGACAGCGAATGATCCAGATGATAGAGAGCGTGACTTGAGACAGCGAATGATCCAGCGATGCTACGTGGGTTGATAGATAGAATATTCTCTCTCCTATTATTAATTATTTTTTCTCTCCTATTATTAATTATTTTCTCTCTCTTCTTATTAAATAATTTCTATCCTATAAAATAATAAAAAAAAAGAAAAAAGAGGCCATAAAAAATATTTGATAAATAAATGAATTGAAAAGTCATAAAAATAAAATAAAAATAAAAGAGATAAATTTATAATTCAATTAATCAGTGATATTAATTAGGATTTAGGGTTTAGAATTTAGGATTTAGGATTTAGAGTTTAGGATTTAGAGTTTAGTGTTTAGAGTTTAAGGTTTAAAGTTTAGAATTTATTTAATGTAAGAGTTTGTTGTAAATTATTGAGTTATTTTAATGAGAGATAATAAATATTAAATAAATGAGTAAAATAATAATCGTGAGAATGTGGATAAATGAGATAAATTAATTTGTAGAGATAGAGAGAGAAATTATTTAATAAGAGTAGAGAGAAATTAATTAATAAGAGGAGAGAGAATATTTTATAAACGTGTTTTAATTATTATTATATTTTTATTTATTTATTAATTTTACTTGTCGGCCACGTAGACCATCTCTCTACCAGTCGCTGTCTCCCAGTCGCTCTCTATCATTCCTCTTAATAGAATGAGATTTATTGGGCTTGTTTGATATGGTCATTTTAAAATATTATTTTAGTATTTAATAATTTAAAATATTATAAATATATTTTTCATACCGTAGTTCATTATTACCTATTAATTTAAATAAATCACACCAAATCAAATAAGATCTTATTAATTATATATATATAATTAACCGATACATTCCGTACCCTACTAAAAAACCGATCCTTGTTTACCAACCACACATTGTCTAACCAAATCCAATTCTCTCTCAATACGTTCAAATTCGATTCGTGTGGATTCTTCCCCCAACTAACGAAGAGATCTTGGCGGAATTGCCACATATGAAATTGAGCACAATTTTGTAAAGAAATAGCCCCCTTGTTTCTCGAGAAGAGATGGGAAACATGCTTAATATCATTTGATTGAATAGTTGACCTAGCCCCTTGTTGTTCGAAGAAACCCTCCACTTCAATTGGTAATATATATATATATATATATATATATATATATATATATATATATATATATATATATATGTCTATGTATATGTCTATATATATATATATATCTATATATATATATGTCTATATATATATATAGATATATATATATATATAGATATATATATATATATAGATATATATATATATATATATATATATATATATATATATATATAGATATATATATATATATAGATATATATATATATATATATAGATAGATATATAGACATATATATATATAGATATATATATATATATATATATAGATAGATATATATAAATATATAGATATATAGATATATATAGATATATATAGATATATATAGATATATATAGATAGATATATAGATAGATAGATATATAGATATATATAGATATTCTATATATATATATATATATATATATATATATATATATATATATATATATATATATATATATATATATATATATATATATATATATATATATATATATATATATATATATATATATGAGATTAGAGATAAGAGATAAGGTTGAAAGAACATGAGTTTTAAATAAATATTAAACTATAATTAAATATTATTTAATTTATTAATTAAAATATGTATTTAAAAAAATAAATTAATAAATTTTACGTTTTTACTAAGATTATCAATCTCCTTATAATTCGTCACTGCTCACGATCTCTCAAGATGAACCGGAAATCCCGGTTTAGATCTGTCAAGGTGAACCGATGAAAAACTGTTCCTTCCTTGGGCCGTGTTTGATTTGTAATTTATTTAAATATATATTATTTAAAGGCAGAATTGGTTAGATTGGAGGGAGCCAATTGGGATTTCAGATCTATTTTAATATTTTAATTATTTTTAATAACGTTCGAATTGTGATATTTAGGTTATTAATTATTAGAGATTTATAAATAAAAAAATATCTAATTAACTTAACTGCTGAATTAATTAAATTAGTGACACAATTTACTTTACAAATATTTTATTAACTTTGATATGTTAAGAAATTATAAAATTGGGATTTAGAATAAATTCTATATGGTGTGTTTGATGAAGGGAAATTGGAATTAGAATTGATATTGGAATTCTAATTCTATTGAGAATTGGAATTAAATTACAATTCAATTCTAATGTTCGGGAAAATTATAGAATTGTAATTCAATTTCAGTTCCTATTTTTTTCACATATTTGGTACGTATAACACATTTTTGACATTTTTTATACGTTTAACACGTTTTCACACGTTTTGACAAGTTTAACACGTTTTCACACGTTTTGACAAGTTTAACACGTTTTTAGCACGTTTTTGACATATTTAACACGTTTTTCACACGTTTAATATGTTTTCACGTTTTTGGAACGTTAAACACGTTTTGACACGTTAAACACGTTTTTGGCATGTTTAACACGTTTTCCATACGTTTTACACATTTTTGACAAGTTTAACACGTTTAACACGTTTTTTATACGTTCTTCACATTTAATACGTTTTCATACGTTTATCACATTTTTAGATAATTTAACACATTTTCACACGTTTTTCATGTTTTGGCACGTTTAACACGTTTTTCACGTTTAACACGTTTTTGACATTTTAAATATGTTTAACATATTTTTCACATGTTTTGATAAGTTTAACATGTTTTTGACATGTTTAATATGTTTGCAGATTCCTCTAGCCCTTCATTTATTTGTACCTACATAAATAAATATTTACAATCTTTTGGTACCTACTTTCAATTGGGTCCTCGGTCAATCAGTCCCTTAAGAATCCATATTTGAGTTATTCTAATGAATTTCCCATTTTGTGTTGTGATTAATGCGTATGTTTTTTAACTTAGCAGACGACTTTCTGCTAGCCACTGATCCCTTAGCTTTTGAAGAAGATTTTCTTTTAAAACTCCTTGACTTAGAGCGAGGTTTTAGATTGCCAGACTTGTAAGTTGCTTCTAGCTTATTCTTAAGCCAGCTAACAGTCGGCGTAACATAAGTTATTTGATTTTTGAAAGCTACTTCTACGTGAATGGGATTAGATTCAATGTCAGTCAGACTCCCTTTGACAAAGCTTATTGGCTTAAACTTGTCAGTTGTTGAGTTTGACTCTTTTCAAGACAGGTTAAGGTCATTGCTGTCAAATCCCATTCCGAATCTAAATCCAGCAGGTTTCAATATACTGATCTGATGTTTGACAGCATCTCCGGACCTTGTCCATGCACTAACTACATAGTTTAATCTCTTATTTTCAGATGAAAGAGTTTGAATCTGTTCTTTGAGCATCTCATTCTCAGATGAGATCTCTGCTATGTTTTCGTAAAAAACGTTTGATTCAGATTCTTTGTTGGAAGACAGAACAATTGATTCATATTTAACTTTCATTTCGAAAAAAGAGTCAGTTAACTTCTTGTACTCAATAGCCATTTCATTGAGTGCTTTAGTTAACTTCTTGTTTATAAATTCTGGTGCAGAGATATCATTTACCTTGGATTGGTTATCTGCCATCAAACATGTAACAACTTCATTCTCTTTTTCAGTAGGAGACTCATCTGAATCGCTGTCTTCCCATCTGGATTTGTTTTCACTACACATGAACGCTTTCTGGTCCTTCTTTGCTTGACTACTTCTACCGTAGATATGATTAAGCTTATCCCACATCTCTTTAGCAGAGGAACAAGACTTGATTTCATAGAACACGTTCATGTTGATCGACTGATACAGAATGTTCCTAGCAACATTATCCAGGTTGTTGGTCATCCTATCCTCAGTAGTCCACTCACTCCTTGGCTTCGAAATTTTTATGGGGCCATCAATAATGACGCTCCACATATCACAATCAAGAGCAGCCAAGTGAACTTGCATTCTCATCATCCAATAATCGTAGTTGTCCCTTGACAGAATAGGAATTTCATTGATGTTAGACATGCTTCAGGTTCTTGATGCTTGAGAATAGAAATAGGGCTCTGATACCAATTGATATGATCGGCTTTATCGATAGAGACGGGGGTCTGGCTATTGATGAAGGCTTATGAAAAACGGTTTGAAAGTAATCTTGTTAGGGATTTAATTCGCTTTCTATTCTACGCAAACCCTTGAAAACACATGAAATAGAATCAAGGCGGAATTGTTACTTGGGTTTGAAGCTCAAGATAAAAAATGAAAAGATGACAAAAATGAAAGAACACAGCAGTTTGCTTATGGATGTTCGGAGAAACTCTCCTACGTCACCCCTTCTTCTAACCACCGGAAGGATTCACTATAATATGATTAAATCAAATACAGTTTGCACACATTTAGCTCACTATTGAACAGAACACACTCTGTTCAATTTAGAAGATGAAGAGTATCACTCAACTAATGGTATTTTTGATTCTAGCTCTCTCTTGATTCACACACAGTACAATCAGGAAAGCAGCTTTACAGTATGAATATTCAAATGCTTGATTTCTCTCTTTGTAATTCAGGCAAGCAAAATTATCTGAGAGATTGTAGATTGGCTTTTCAAATCAGTAGTTTGTCTGTTGTCCTTGAGATTTGAAAAATATTGGGCAGAGATTAACGGTCGAATCTTTAGAATGATACGTGGCACTCTTTCATTGGAAAGCCTCCATTGTACACAGCAGGTTCTGAGCACAAGGATCGTGGCCGTACAATAACTAGTAGTGCGTTGAATATTCCATTAGGGATGTACCTACAAAACAAGTAATATGAGGGAAATTCTCTTACGTGGCATTCGTTGGTTGGTTGCATATAGCTATCGTACTAATCTTCACTAGAAAGTGGAGCAGGAGTAGAGTACAGCTATAGCACGTGGATAGGCGGGTGCTAGCTTCAAGCATACTGCTTAAACATAGTATTAAATGTATTTCAGTTAGACGACCTCGTCTAATGAAATCAAACATCCCCGTCTAAGACAAGAATCCATTAGACCGCCTGGTCTAATGGGATTAGACTTACGTCTAATTACAATCACTTCAAACTAATCTGAAGGAGTTAGACTACACGTCTAACTTTCACTAATTAGACTTCACGTCTAAATATTCACAAACCATTAGACTGCACGTCTAATTACGGTTCTACTTCAGACTTGTCTAAAGGAGTTAGACTATACGTCTAACTTCCACTTTCTATTAGAATGCATGTCTAACTCCACGAGTTAGACTGCACGTCTAATTACGGTTAACTTCAGACTAATCTGAAGGAGTTAGACTACACGTCTAACTTTCACAATCCAATAGACTGCACGTTTAACTCTTCTGAGTTAGACTGCACGTCTAATTCCAAATATATTAGACTGCACGTCTAACTCCGCTGAGTTAGGCTGCACGTCTAATTTCATATATTAGACTGCACGTCTAACTCCGCTGAGTTAGACTGCACGTCTAATTTCGTATATTAGACTGCACGTCTAACTCCGCTGAGTTAGATTGCACGTCTAATTCCGTATACATTAGACTACACGTCTAATTCAGTATACATTAGATTGCACGTCTAACTCCACTGAGTTAGACTACACGTCTAATTCCGTATACATTAGATTGCACGTCCAACTCCACTGAGTTAGACTGCACGTCTAATTTTGTATACATTAGACTACACGTCTAACTCCACAAGTTAGACTACATGTCTAAGTCCACTGAGTTAGACTGCACGTCTAATTCCGTATATATTAGACTACATGTCTAACTCCACGATTTAGACTGCACGTCTAACTCCACGAGTTAGACTACACGCCTAATTCCGTATACATTAGATTGCACGTCTAATTCTGTGCATCCAATGCCAAATCGGTCTAATGAGCCTCATTAGAGCCAAGTCTCATGAAATATGACTTCGATACACCTGCATCAAAGAGCATAAATCATTTCATCATCAAAATCTCAATAGTCAAACTATTTCAACACATAGTCAAAATAATTTGACCCAACATTATCGTATTTCAAATATTTCTTAATCAATTTTGAATATTATGAATTATTTGATTTTAAATTGTATTATTTTTTTTATTTTATTCCTTTAGTTTAATCTAAACCTAGATTAGGTTTTGTAATATAAAAGTTATCTCAACCAGATATGAATTATGGCAAACCTTATTTGAATAATATTTACCAAATTCTATTATTTTATGTTAGGTTGTATTTGTTTTTTATAAGTAAAACTTATCTTAACATATTATAAATTAATTTTAGACGAATTTTTTTATTTTAGAATATTCTTAGAATATCGGGTATTTTTATTTAAAACAAGAGTTTTTTTTTGTTTAAAAAATTAATTATAGTATTTCAAAATACGATGAGTTTTCTTAATTATTTTTAGATATTACGTAAATTTTTTTAAAATTGCATTTTTTTCTTTTTTTTAATTTAAACTAATTTTAGTTTTGTAATATAAAAGTAATATCAACTAAATGGATTAAACTTAATATAATATTATTTACCATATTTTATTATTTTATAAGAGGTTGTATTTTGATTTTATTGAGTAAAAGTCATATCAATACATTTAAATCATGTGTTGATGAACTTTTATATTTTCGGATATTTTAAGAAAAAAAGGATTTTAATTAAAATAAGAGCTTTTTGGGTTAAAAAATAATCTTATCGTATTTGAAATATTTCTTAATCAATTTTGGAATATTATGAATTATTTAATTTTAAATTGTATTATTTTTTTATTTTATTCATTTACTTTAATCTAAACCTAGATTATGTCTTGTAATATAAAAGTTATCTGAACCAGATATAAATTATCGCAAACCTTATTTGAATATTATTTACAATATTTTATTATTTTATGTTAGGTTGTATTTGTTTTTAATAAGTAAAACTTATCCTAACACATTATAAATTATTTTTAGACGTATTTTTTATTTTAGAATATTCTTAGAATATCTGGTATTTTTATTTAAAATAAGAATTTTTTTGTTAATTTTTTTTTATTATATTTCAAAATACGATGAGTTTTCTCAATTATTTTGAGATATTACGTTTAATTTATTTCAAATTGCATTTATTTTTTATTTTTTTAATTTAAATTAATTTTAGTTTGGTAATATAAAAGTAATCTCGACTAAATGGACCAAACTTATTTGTTAGATAAAATTAGACCGGTTCACAGAACTTAACAAATAAACCTTTCATGCAGGAACAAAGGAACCGGATCGATCAAACAAATGAACCGGTTAAGAAGATTAACCAGTTAAGCTATTAAACCAACCAGGAACATTCGAAACATTACCGCACAAAGAAAGGATCGGCCAAAGCTAAAAATCGGTGCACCAGACAGCCGATCAGCTAGAAGGCAAAGGAATAACCAGAAGTTGTCCGGTTAAACCAATTACACCGGAAGCCATCCGGTGAAAAGTCCAAATGACCGACCAGCACAAGAAATTACTTTGGGTATCTGTTTGAGAATGATATCAAAGGAACAGACTGAACATTTCCATATCCATACAAGTCTGAGGAAAGTATGTAGGCTGCAGAAGACAGTCCTACAGGATCTTTCCACTTTCAGGATAAATCAGAGGCAATCTTCCAAGTACAGACAACAGTCTAACCAACAGTTACCACATTGAGTAAAAGACAAACCTAGCAGGTTTGTCTTACACACCGGAAGAATAGACTGCAAAGTCTGTAGAGTTGACCGCTAGGTCTGAAAAGATGACCGCAGTGTCTGAATCACTGAATCTCTGCTCAGCCAATCAGATTCAAGAAAGTGAAATATGACCGTTGGCATATTTCACCTATAAAAGGAGCAGTTGAAAAAGAGTAAATGTGGGACAAGTGACATACGGGACACAAGTGACACAGCGATCAATTAATTTACAAGTGATAAAAGTGTGTTCTCTCTCTAGAAAAGCTTAAGTGCTAAGTTGAAGTGTGTATTTTACAATTTCGGTGTAATTTGTAAGGGTGTTATCGAGTAGGAAATAAGTCTCGATCGGATTGTATTTGTATTCCTTAGTGAATATCCTTCTCGCGGTTTCGAGAGGAAGGGGTGACGTAGAAGTTTTATCTCCGAACATCCATAAAAACCTGTCTTGTTATTACTTTCTGCTGGTTTTACATTCTAACCGACCTACACCATTCTAACCGACCTACACCATTTTGACCGAATCTACACTATCTAAACCGAATCACCAAGTTACAAAAACCGACCCATCAATTTCCAAACCTATCCTATTCAAAACCGATTCTGCCTATCTTGTGAGTGTGCTGCTTCAACCTGAAATAAACCTCTTCCGCACTTGAACCTAGTTCAAGGGTTTGTGACAGTTTGTGTAGTATTGAAACCCCGGTGTTAATCTCTAACCGCATTAATCACCACACCCTCGAGTCAGACCCGCTAACCGGCCCAACCCCGGTCCTCCATCGGCGACCTAGATCCTAACAATTGGTATCAGAGTAGTTAGTTTCAATACTCAAGCAAGCATGTCTTTTGATAGGCCTCCAATGCTAAAAGGTGATGATTTTGCCAACTGGAAGGCACGCATGCACCTACACTTAATCACCTTGGATGATGAGATGGATCTCATTCTGGCTGAAGGACCGATAATCATTGATAAGGACAGAAAGGAATGGACAGCTGAAGATAGGAGAAGAAATAACCTGGATAACCATGCTAGAAACCGGATCTCCAACAGTGTGGACAGAAACACATACTGCAAGATCAGAGACTGCAAAACCGCAAAGGAAACATGGGACACGGTTATTCAGATTTACGAGGGAAATGAAAGAACCAAGGAAAACAAGGTAATGGTAGCTACACAGAAGTTTGAAAGCATCAAGATGAAACCGGAAGAAACAATGAGGGAATACAGTGACTGGTTCACTGGTGTGTTAGATGAGCTAGCAACCCTTGGCAAGAGGTACGACAATAAGGAGGTTATCATGAAAGCATTAAGATCTCTTCCAAGTGCGTGGGACATAAAGACAATGGTGATGAGGGAATCAAACTGCCTAAGTAAGATGAAGCTACATGATGTATTCGAAGATCTTAAGGTATATGAGTTCGGAATGAGATCTATGACTGAAGAAGAAGTCTCTGCCTCAACCTCGACTAGAACACTGATCACATCTACCGAACCGGTTGCACCTGCACCTGCACCGATCAGAACCGACGAACAGTTCACCGAGGATGCCATGGCAATGCTTGCACATAAGTTTGGGAGGTTCATGAAAAGAAGCCAACCAACAAACTACAACTATGGTGATAAATCCAATGTAAGGTGTTATAACTGTAACTGTTTGGGACATTTTAAGTGGGAATGTAGAAAACCGAGGAGGGATGACCGGAAACCGGATTACCAAAATAACCGAAATAACTATCAACAAACCGGTGAAGGAAGTGAGGTTCAGAAAGCACTGATAGCCGATGATGGAGGAAGCCTATGGGCTCACAGTGACAGTGATGATGAACTCACATGCCTCATGGCAAATGAGGAACATGTATTTGACTCTCCTTGTGAAGAATTTACTAAAGATGAGTTATATAATGCATTGAATGATATGGTAGAAGAGTATAAGAACCTGTTAGCCTTATTACCTAAGCAAATCAAGTTTAGAACCGACCCCATTGTACCCATTCCGACAGAACCGGAAAAACTCGTTCCAACCGAACCAGAAGCCATAGAATCTAATAAAATTCCTACCTTAGAAATCGAGTTAGCACCTGAACCACCACTCAAGACCGAACAGTCTAGTGAACCAGTTCGAGAATTAACCGAGGAGGAAAATGCCCGACTCCAGTATAAGATGGCCGCATATAAGAGATCTAGTGACATGGTGAACAAGATGTGTAGTTACAAGAGACACCCCACTTGCATGTTCGGTTTAGGATACATAGACGATAGATCCAAAAAACATAAACCCGTAGAAAGAGTAAGGTTTTCAAAGAACGACCTCCCCCTCATAAGATTTGTTAGAAGTTCCTTAACCGCTGAAGAGGAATTGACCGCATACTATACGGAAGAAAAACTAACCTATGTAGGTCCAACTGCCTCTGAAACATGGCTTGACCCTGAGAAAAGAAAAGCCGACCTGCTCAAGAATAGGAGAGCCAATCATCGACCGCGTAGGACAAATTACAAATCACCCTCATTTAAGGCCTTCGCAGGAGAACCGAAGTATCCAAAACCGAGTGCCAAAAGGACGGTTAAGACCCTAGCAAAGAAAGCCGTCCGGTTTGTCAAATTTTGGATGCCCAAGAGACTAACCGCATGTGGAACCAAGTGAATGTGGGTACCAAATAGTTGTAAATATGTACATTTTGTAGGACATAAAGAAACAGCTAGGAAACTCTGAATAATATTTGGACAGCGGTTGCTCCAGGCATATACCGGGAACAACAACCTGCTAACCGACATCAGAATAGAAACCGGTGCACTAATCACTTTCGGTGACAACTCAAAAGGTAGAACTGTGGGCAAGGGTAAGATTGTCCATGGTAACCTAACAATTGATAATGTGCTCTTAGTAGAAAACCTACGTTTTAACTTGCTAAGCATTAGTCAAATGTGTGATGCTGGATACACGGTAGAATTTCTTAAACATGCATGCTTAGTTAAGAACTCTCAAGGCACTATACTACTAACCGGAAATAGGCTAGGAAATATTTACAAAGTAGACTGGAAAACTAAGGTAGAATATCTTGTATGCATGATAGCTAAGACTGATCAAACCTGGTTATGGCATAAGAGACTAAACCATCTGAACATGAAAACCTTAAACTACATTCGCGGCAAAATGCTAGTTGAAGGTATTCCTGACATAGTATTTAATAAGGATAAGGTTTGCTCAGCATGTCAAATGGGTAAACAGACTAAGTCAACCTTTAAGAGTAAAGGAAACATTCAATCTAGCCGATGCTTAGATCTCCTTCACATGGACTTATTTGGACCGATTCAGGTCATTAGCCTAGGTGGTATGCTCTACACCATGGTAGTTATTGATGATTACTCTAGATTTACATGGGTAATATTCTTACCATCCAAACGTGAAACCGCAGCCAACTTGATCACACTACTTAAACGTTTGCAAAATGAAAAATCAACTCGCATTAATAGCATTAGAAGTGATAGAGGTACAAAATTTACCAACAGCACTTTAACCACATTTCTTGATGAATCCGGTATTAGACACGAGTTGTCTAGTGCTAGGACTCCTCAACAAAATGGCCTGGCCGAGAGAAGAAACCGGACTCTCAAGGAAGCCGCACGGTCTATGATAGCCGATTCGGGTATTGCTCAGAAATTTTGGGCTGAGGCTATCAACACAGCATGGTATACACAAAACCGGTCTCTAATTAATAAATTTCACAACAAAACACCGTATGAGGTATACTTTAATAGGGTTCCCAACCTTAAGTACCTTAAGATTTTCGGTTGTAAATGCTACATTCATATAAATGGAAAAACCTATCTATCTGCTTTTGATGTAAAAATCGATACTGGGATCATGTTAGGTTACTCAGCAGTGAGTAAGACGTATAGAGTATATAACAATAGAACCTTAACCATGGAGGAATCACTTCACATTGTTTTCGATGAATCGGTTGAGAGTAATACTACATCATGCTTTGATCTACACAACAGATTGGAAAATACCAATATCCATTCTGACGGTGAAGATGAAACTCCGGTTTTCAAGCGGTTTTTCCATGACCAAATGGGTAATAATGAAACCCAACCGGATCAAGCTGTTCCACAACAGGAAGTTACACTTCGGTTCAAACCGAGGAAATCGGTCGGTCAGACAATCCTGTTCAGCCTACCGATATGTCTAGCCTTGATCAAGCAAACGTTAATTTAGTAGACACCTCTGAACCGAATTTCAAAAGAAACACCAAGCATCCTCCTGAGCAAATTATAGGTGACCCTTCAGAACCTGTTCGAACTAGGCGTCAAATTTTGGAGAAATACTTCAATTCCGCCTTTATATCCCAGAATGAACCGAAAAGAATAGATGAAGCATTTTCAGATCCGGATTGGATCTTGGGAATGCAAGAAGAGCTAAACCAGTTCGAGAGTAACAAAGTCTGGTACCTAGTCCCTAGACCGAAAGATCAACCGGTCATAGGAATAAGATGGGTATTTAGAAATAAACTCAATGAAGACGGTTTAGTCACGAGGAACAAAGCCAGATTAGTGGCACAAGGTTACAAACAGGAAGAAGACATTGATTTTGAAGAATCATTTTCCCCCGTAGCTAGGATTGAAGCTATTAGGATTTTTCTAGCCTTTGTTGCATTCAAAAACTTTAAGGTTTTTCAAATGGATGTTAAAAGTGCATTTTTGAATGGTGACCTACGTGAAGAGGTGTATGTTGAACAACCACCCGGTTTCAAAAGTGCTGAATTCCCAACCATGTATACCGGTTAAATAAAGCTTTATACGGTCTAAAGCAAGCACCTAGAGCCTGGTATGACACACTAACCGCATTTTTGTTAAAACATGACTTCACAATCGGTTCGGTGGATAAAACACTTTTTAAATTTGAGAAGAAACAACATATCCTACTTGTTCAAATTTATGTAGATGACATCATTTTCGGTTGAATCGATCCTAAGTTGTGTGATAAATTCTCAACCCTGATGACTAACAAATTTGAAATGAGTATGATGGGTGAATTAAGTTTCTTCCTAGGTCTTCAGGTTAAACAACTCGAAGAAGGAACGTTCATTAGCCAACCCAAGTACACCAAGGAGCTTCTAAAGAAATTTGGGATGGACACATGCTCCTCAGCGACTATTCCAATGAGCTCATCGGTTAAATTGGACAAGGATGATGAGGGTCAATCAGTAGACTAGATAGCTTACCGGGGCATCATCGGTTCTCTCTTATACCTGACAGCAAGTAGATCGGATATTCTATTTACAGTCGGTGTGTGTGGAAGATTTCAAGCCAATCCAAAACAATCCCACTACACAGCCGCAAAGAGGATCTTAAAATACCTAAAGGGAACACTTGATGTCGGCCTGTGGTATCCAAAGGATTCATCCTTTAACCTAACAAGCTATTCAGATGCAGACTACGCAGGCTGCAAGATCGATAGAAAAAGCACCAGCGGAACATGCCAATTCCTAGGTGACCGGCTTGTTTCATGGCATAGCAAGAAACAAACATCAGTGGCCACATCCACCGCAGAAGCTGAATACCTGGCGGCCGGAAGCTGTTGTTCACAACTCCTTTGGATCCAACAACAACTAACGGACTTCGGTGTCATAGCCGAAGAGTCTCCGATCTTCTGTGACAACACAAGTGCCATAGCAATCACCTACAATCCGGTTCTACACTCCAGAACCAAGCACATTGATATAAGGCACCATTTCATTCGGGAACATGTCATGCTGAAGTATATCCGGCTGGAATACGTACCGACAGATCAACAAGTAGCCGATATCTTCACCAAGCCTCTACAGGAAGCTAAGTTCTCTCAATTCAGACTCACTCTCGGTTTAACCGACATTAGTCAAATCCACCCTAAGGATGTTTAAAAGGAATTCGGTTCGGACAGACAAAACCGGTAGTTCCTCCTAAACTGATTGAACTTCAAATTCTCAAGGTACCTATGGAAGAACCGCCTGGTCTATCAGATAGAGTAAACCGACCGGTTATTTAGTGCTTGCACCAAATAAGCGCATCGGGACGAACAACTGATAACTGACCGGTTCGGAAATAGGTTATCTTAGACTATTTGAACTTCAAACAAAAGTGGAATAATTATCTATCTTTAAGCTTATCTGTCCTGAAACATTTCCTTTTCAAAGTAAAATGGTCACACCTAAAAAGACGTGAATATTTGATATCTTTCATGGTCCAGGTCTATGACCAACATCCTAGGCTGTAGACATGCTTATTTTATGCAAAACCTTTTCCCCTTTGGATAATAGACATTATCACCTGTAATACCTGGATAATAGGGTTCTCTCTCCACTAGTATATAAGATAAACAAACCTTAAACAAAACAATCACAAGTCATAACTCATTCTCTCACTAAGACAAAATTGTCTCAGTTTCCAAACATCTTCCAAGTAGACTTCAAATCTGCGAAGAGCACTGAACACTATGATGTGTTCAAAATGATCAAATTACTTGAAGACACAGGTCTTCAATACTTCCTGGATGACAAGTATGTCATCTATCCAGAATCTGTTCTAGAATTCCTGTACAACGCAAGGGTTTTCAGAGGCACACCGCATTTTGACACCCATATCCAATCAAAGGTGGGCGGTGTAGTATTCGACTTCATGGAGAATGACTTTGGGAGGTGCTTTGGGCTGCCAAAGCAAGGACTAACAGATCTCAACGTTGCGGCCGACTTAAAGGCCGAGATCTCCCTAACCTTTGCCCGGTCTAACCAACCAGTCGATGACCATGGCACAAAGTCACTATTGAGGGCTGAATATCAGCTCCTCAATGACGTGATAGGTCGTAGCATCTTAGGAAGAGATGTGACGAATACCTATTGTACCGCATCCTTTAACATGATGGCTGCTATAACCACCGGGACACCGGTTAATTGGTCAAGAGTACTGTTCGACGTTCTAATCTGGATGATTAGCGTTCGAACAGTCTGCCTCGTTCCCCAACTGAGCTGTCTACTTCTTGAGCTTGGCGTACCGACCTGTCCGGGCGAAGGTCTGAATCAAGCTCAAGTGCTAACCAAGGAAGTAACAGACTCCTTCTATGAGCGGTTTGAGAAGGATTGGAAGAAGAGGAACTGCCGCAACAACCCCAACGGTGCGGTCACCTCCAGCGGTTATTAGGTCACTCCTTCCTACACCCGGTCATTTTGTTGCACGCACCGGGTGTATCTTTATTCAACATCCTTTTGATCATTTCGGTTAATCTATGTTCTTTTCGGTTTAGTCTAAATCATCTTTGGTCTGTATCGGTTACTTTTCAGTGTGCTGTTAATGAAAAGTAATATTTAATTAATGCAGTAACCTCCAAAGCACCTGAATAATCAATACCCAACTAACTTGGTTACTTTTCAAACAAATCCCACCTCGAGCTCCGCGATTAATTAAAAGTAACTCCTTCCCAATGCGTTTTGGAAACATAAATATTCTCTTCCTTAATGAGACAAAACTGACATTCAATGTTAATATTTTCCCTCCAAAACCGAACCTATATAAAGGGCTATCCTCTAATCAACTCAACACATCCTAAACACAAAACTCTCTTGAAATCTCTTGAACTCTCCATCTCTCTTAGCAAAAGTTAGAATCATGCCAAGTCGAACCTTAGGAAACTTCTTGAGCATCGATTTTGAATCATGTATGGAACACTGGGACGGAGAAACAAAGGAGTTCATGTTTGAATCTCTCATTGACACTGGTCTTCGAACCTTTCTCAAAGAATCCGGTCCCATACTGATTGAGGATGTTAAGACCTTCTTCAGAAGCGCTTGCATCAGAGGCAACTATATCGTCTCCACAGTGAGAGACCACACTTTCTGGCTTGATGAAGCCGAATTTGCCTACATGTTCAACTTGCTCACAAAAGGGTTTTCTGACTTCCCAACCCAGGTGGGAAGTACGACAGCCGATCACACACTATTCTTCTCTGGAACCGATGTTCCGGTGGAAAACCATGGGTTAAAAACCCGCCTTGCTCATCACATTCAACTCTTTCTTGAGATTGTAACCCGCTCCATCATCTGTCAATCTCCGAATCAACGCTACTCCATGAAAACATACGACATAATGACACATATTTTTAGCAACACGACCATCAATTGGTCAACGGTCATTTTTCATAATCTGAAAAACATGGTGCTAACCAAGAAAGGTCTCGGTTATGCTCCTCACATCAGCCGGCTTATTCTCAAATACTGCCCAGAATTTGGACCGGGCACACCAACATCTCCTTCGAACATTCTTGACATGGATGGGGTGGAAGAAAGGTTTTCTAGGGTAGTTATTACTTAAGTTATATCTTTCCATCTTATGGATGTCTATTTTCACACCGATCTATCTTTCCATTACTATCCTGTAACGTTCCTTCAATATAATTCTATTTCAGTCTAAATAACCGGGTCAACATAATAATCAGAACATCCATCTAAGTAACCGGTTAATATTGTCAAATAACCGCGCTCTTATCCAGTCTCAAAGAAAACCGCTTAAACTCAAAAGATTGCAAAAATTCTGTTTATTCAAATAACCGATTAAATTTCGATAACCAAACTCTCCGGTTAAAATAAAAACACTGCAGCGTCATCAAAGTCTCCCGCCCAAAGAGCTTCCGTTCAAAATTACCGCTCATTGATTTGGCGCCTGTAGTTTGCCGCCTTTTGGCTTCCCGCCCCTTGATTCGCGTTCTTTTGATTATCGCCCATTAATTCCCGCCGCTTGAATTACCGCCTTTTGGTTTACCGCCCACGGGTTGCCGCCTTTTCGACTTGGAGGGAAAACTCTCGCCAAATGTTGATGGGACGGTTGGGTTTCTGAACCGCACCTATAAAAGGGGCTCTTGGCATTTCATTTCACTCTTGCGCGAAACAGCTTTCTCTCTCTAAGCTCTCAAATTCTCTCAGCGGTTATTTACTCTCGTGTTTTTCAAACCCTCTCAATCATCTAAGATGGGTCGCAACTCGGCTTTGTTCAAGCACATCATTCAGGTGGACTTTGAGGAGATCCGCCAAAACGGTTCGGTTGCGGAAAAGGAAGTCATTAACCGGATTTCCGAAGCCGGACTTGAGCATTTTCTGGGCGGTCCCTTTGTTCTGTACAAAGAAGCGGTTGAAGAATTCTTCGAAACCGCAACTCTCTCTGATGACAAGATAACCACAACTGTTAAAGGTACTCAGTTCGAGTTAACCGAAGAATCGGTTTCGGAGATTCTACGTCTTCCAACAAGTGGCCGCAATGCTTTGATGGAACTAGATCCAACAACATTCGAGGCGGCTTGCCAGATTCTCTCTGCAAACACGGAACCGGTGAAAATATCCGTAAGAAATCGACTCTACGACCGGAATACATACCGCTTTGTGACATCTTCACAAAGTCGGTTCAGGCGAGAGGTTGAAACTACGATAACCTCACCAAGGCCAAGATAGAAATGCTAATCGGCTTGCTGGAAGGAACGAAAGTCAACTAGGCAAAGGAAATCTTCCACAACCTGAAAGATATGGTGAAACTGGATTCAGCCCGGTCATGGGGATACGCCAGTCCCCTTAGCAAAATAATGTTCCACCTTAACATCAACATCGACCCCGGTATCCTTCTCTCATCAAGCAGGTTGATAAGATCCAAACATTTCCGGGAGAGTGAGCAGCCGGCCCCCGGCTCTACAAGTGGCCGAAAGAGGAAATCTACCGCCAAGAAACCGGCCCCGGCAAAAGACAAGTCCGGAGGCAAAGCTAAGGAGAAGATAGTATTCATGGAACCGCCAACGCAGGATGAGGAAGAATCGGCTTCCACGTCTGACCGAACCGGCTCACAGAAAACCGATGAGCATCCTTCCGATAGAGAAGGACCGAATGAAGAAGAACATTCGGGTACAAGTCCTAACAACACCGGTGCGGCAGGAAGCCTTGAGAACACCGATGGCGGTGCGGACGCCAGTGAAGAGGAGGAGGCTACCCCTGACGATGACCAAAAGATGGCCGCGATCATTGTCCGAAATATCCTGGAAGAAATTGAACTGCGAGTTCAAACGGTTGGCGCACTGTACCGGGAATGGCACGAGTACCGATGCGACAAATTTTACAAACACATTTTACCGGGCCTAACCGATGAACAATGCTTCAGAAGGATGAAGGAGATAGATGAAAATGTCATAAGCCTCACACACGCTGAAACTCTTAACGAAGCCAGGGACCGATGCGCCATTGTGAGACCGCGTGCTCGGTTACAAAAGCTAACCGCACGTATCCGAAAGCTAAAAGAAAGGTATGTTGCGGGAACACCGAAGGCTAACTTACAGCTCTTGGTGTTAGAAAAGCTTGAGATAGCGAAAGGAGAATTCGCTGAAGAAATTGATCGGCTTGAAGCGGTGTACAGACAGCGAGAAAAACCGCACTCTCCAGCTCCTGAGACCAGTAACGGTCAGAACCGAAGTGAAACGCCTCCACCAGAGAATCCGGACATAAATGAAACCGACGAAAGGATAGAAGCTCCTTTCACCGAGCAACTTGAAACTGATCAACCTGGGGTTTCCAAACCGGGAGTCACAAAAGAAAGGGTCAAGTTCCTCATTTAGGAGTTTGCTGACTCAACGATTCAACCGCTATAGGAGAAAATCAAGAAAACCGTGCGCCTGGCACTCCTGTTCGCCGAAAAGACGAGGGATGATCTCGTAAAGGCAGGGGATCGGATCACAGTCATCGAAAACGAATACCGGGACGACGTAATTCTGCACAACGAACATTATCAACAAACCGAGGACTTGGAAGATAAGACCTCAATGATAAAAGATGACATGGATCGGTTTGAAAGGGAAACCGAGCAACGATTCAAAGAGGTCGATGAGGACCTAGGACGGTCAAGAAATGATGTCGGTTCGACACTTGACAGGGTCACAGATCTAGAAAAGAAGAATGCAAACCTTGAAGACCGCAACGACAAGCTCGAAGCCGACCTCAAGGCGCTCACCGCACAAGTAGATGAATTACTCAAAGCCAAAATGAATGCCGATACAGCGATTGAGGAGGCAAACGCCCGAGCGGCTAAGGAAGTCCAACATGCGTTGGACGAAGAAACGCGGAGAACAAAGGAGACACCGCGTCTGACCGACGAAGAAATAGCCGAGCGCGAACGAATCACAGCGGCTAAGTATCCGGGACTTGCGAAGTCCATAGCAGTTCAAGCGGCCAAAGATGCAGAGCGGTTAAACGCACAAAAACAAGGGTTCGAAGAATATGCCAGAGCTCACAAGAAGAAAAAGACGGCCCCTTCCTCTTCGGTTACGGCAAAACGGAAAAGGAAAACATCAAAGAAGGCTCAAGTAGCCGGGATGCTGGAAAGGATCACTGAAACGATTATTGAAAATCAACCGGACCCGGCTACTCACACCGAAGATGAGGATGAAGAGCCTCTGCAGCCGCGGGCTACAAGACAGCGAGTCTCCAATACGGTTCTAATCAGCACGGTCAGTCAACCGCAAGCTGGAGGATCATCCTCAAGACCGGATCAACCGAATAAGAAAACACCGACCAAGAATATGATGGACGGCTTCACGTTTTCCGAATCAGAATAGGGGAATTACTTTCTTATCTTATGTTTCTTACGGTCTATTTCGGTTACTTTCATATATATATATAAAGTTATTTTTGAAACCGGCCTATACTTGCATTCCTACATAGTTTTGATAATTTTAAATAAAATAATCAAAAAAGGAGAAATTGATAAGATAAAAGACTAGATTTTTCCAAAATTTTTCTCAAAATTTTTCCAAATTTTTCGAAAAATTCTCCCAAGTTAGTTTAAAAAATCCGGTCAAATAAAGAACCGGCCTACGTTTGCAATCTTACATGATTTTGATAATTTTAAATAAAGTAATCAAAAAGGGAGAAATTGTTAGATAAAATTAGACCGGTTCACAGAATTTAACAAATAAACCTTTCATGCAGGAACAAAGGAACCGGATCGGTCAAACAAATGAACCGGTTAAGAAGATTAACCGGTTAAGCTATTAAACCGACCAGAAACATTCGAAACATGACCGCACAAAGAAAGGATCGGCCAAAGCTAAAAACCGGTGCACCAGACAATCGATCAGCTAGAAGGCAAAGGAATAACCAGAAGCTGTCCAGTTAAACCAATTACACCGGAAGCCATCCGGTGAAAAGTCCAAATGACCGACCAACACAAGAAATTACTTTGGGTATCTGTTTGAGAATGATATCAAAGGAATAGACTGAACATTTCCATATCCATACAAGTCTGAGGAAAGTATGCAGGCTGTAGAAGATAGTCCTACAGGATCTTTCCACTTTTAGGATAAATCAGAGGCAATCTTCCAAGTACAGACAACTGTCTAACCAACAGTTACCACATTGAGTAAAAGACAAACCTAGCAGGTTTGTCTTACACACCGGAAGAACAGACTGCAAAGTCTGTAGAGTTGACCACCAGGTCTGAAAAGATGACCGTAGGGTCTAAATCACTGAACCTCTGCTCAGCCAATCAGATTCAAGAAAGTGAAATATGACCGTTGACATATTTCACCTATAAAAGGAGCATTTGAA
This sequence comes from Impatiens glandulifera, assembly GCF_907164915.1. Taxonomy (NCBI): domain Eukaryota; kingdom Viridiplantae; phylum Streptophyta; class Magnoliopsida; order Ericales; family Balsaminaceae; genus Impatiens; species Impatiens glandulifera. The sequence continues at coordinate 34,835,280 of NC_061863.1, read as the reverse complement.
GAAGAGTAAATGTGGGACAAGTGACATACGGGACACAAGTGACACAGCGAGCAATTAATTTACAAGTGATAAAAGTGTGTTCTCTCTCTAGAAAAGCTTAAGTGCTAAGTTGAAGTGTGTATTTTACAATTTCGGTGTAAATTGTAAGGGTGTTATCGAGCATGAAATAAGTCTCGATCGGATTGTATTTGTATTCCTTAGTGAATATCCTTCTCGCGGTTTCGAGAGGAATGGGTGATGTAGGAGTTTTATCTTCGAACATCCATAAAAACCTGTCTTGTTATTTACTTTCTGCTGGTTTTACATTCTAACCGACCTACACCATTCTAACCGACCTACACTATTTTGACCGAATCTACACTATCTAAACCGAATCACCAAGTTACAAAAACGACCCATCAATTTCCAAACCTGTCCTATTCAAAACTGGTTCTGCCTATCTTGTGAGTGTGCTGCTTCAACCTGAAACAAACCTCTTCCGCGCTTGAACCTAGTTCAAGGGTTTGTGACAGTTTGTGTAGTATTGAAACCCCGATGTTAATCTCTAACTGGATTAATCACCACACCCTCGAGTGAGACCCGCTAACCGGCCCAACCCCGGTCCTCTATCAGCGACCTAGATCCTAACATTATTAGAATATTATTTACCATATTTTATTATTTTTTGAGAGGTTGTATTTTGATTTTATTAAGTAAAAGTCATATCAATACATTTAAATCATGTGTTGATGAACTTTTTTATTTTCGGATATTCTAAGAAAAAAAGGTTTTCAATTTAAATAAGCGTTTTTTGGGTTGAAAAATAATCTTATCGTATTTGAAATATTTCTAAATCAATATTGAAATATTATGAATTATTTGATTTTAAATTGTATTATTTTTTTAATTTATTCTTTTAGTTTAATCTAAACCTAGATTAGGTTTTGTAATATAAAAGTTATCTCAACCAGATATGAATTATCGCAAACCTTATTCGAATATTATTTACAATATTTTATTATTTTATGTTAGATTGTATTTGTTTTTAATAAGTAAAACTTATCTTAACACATTATAAATTAATTTTAGATGTATTTTTATTTTATTTTAGAATATCGGGTATTTTTATTTAAAATAAGAATTTTTTTTTGTGTAAAAAATTAATTATAGTATTTCAAAATACGATGTGTTTTCTTTATTATTTTGTGATATTACGTTTAATTTATTTAAAATTGCATTTTTTTTTGTTTTTTTTTAAATTTAAACTAATTTTAGTTTTGTAATATAAAAGTAATATAACTAAATGAACCAAACTTAATATAATATTATTTATAATATTTTATTATTTTATGAGAGGTTGTATTTTGATTTTATTAAGTAAAAGTCATATAATACATTTAAATCATGTGTTTATCAACTTTTTTATTTTCAGATATTTTAAAGAAAAATGAATTTTAATTTAAATATGAGTTTTTTGGGTAAAAAATAATCTTATCGTATTTGAAATATTTCTTAATCAATTTTGGAATATTATGAATTATTTGATTTTAAATTGTATTATTTTTTTTATTTTATTCTTTTAGTTTAATCTAAATCTAGATTAGGTCTTGTAATATAAAAGTTATTTAAACTAGATATGAATTATCGTAAATCTTATTCGAATATTATTTACAATATTTTATTATTTTATGTTAGGTTATATTTATTTTTAATCAGTAAAACATATCTTAACACATTATAAATTATTTTTTGACGTATTATTTTTTATTTTAGAATATTCTTAGAATATCGGGTATTTTTAATTAAAATATTTTTTTTTGTTTAAATTTTTTTTATAGTATTTCAAAATACGATGAATTTTCTCAATTATTTTGAGATAATACATTTAATTTATTTTAAATTGCATTTATTTATTTATTTATTTTAATTTAAACTAATTTTAGTTTTATAATATAAATGTAATCTCAACTAAATGGACCAAACTAATTAGAATATTATTTTCTATATTTTATTATTTTATGAGAAGTTATATTTTTATTTTATTAAGTAAAAGTCATATCAATGTATTTATATGTCTTTTACTTAATAAAATCAAAATACCACTTAACATAAAATAATAAAATGTGGTAAATAATATTCTAATAATTTGGTTCATTTAGTTGAGATTACTTTTATATTATAAAACTAAAATTAGTTTAAATTAAATAAATAAAAAAAATACAATTTGAAATAAATTAAACGTATTATCTCAAAATAATTGAGAAAACTCATCGTATATTGAAATACTATATAAAAAAATTTAAACAAATAAAATTCTTATTTTAAATAAAAATACCTGATATTCTAAGAATATTCTAAAATAAAAAAAAATACGTCTAAAAATAATTTATAATGTGTTAAGATAAGTTTTACTTATTAAAAACAAATACAACCTAACATAAAATAATAAAATATTTTAAATAATATTCGAATAAGGTTTGCGATAATTCATATCTGGTTCAGATAATTTTATATTACAAAACCTAATCTAGGTTTAGATTAAACTAAAGGAATAAAATAAAAAAATAATACAATTTAAAATCAAATAATTCATAATTTTCCAAAATTGATTAAGAAATATTTCAAATATGATAAGATTATTTTTTAACCCAAAAAACTCTTATTTAAATTCAAATACATTTTTTTCTTAGAATATCCAAAAATAAAAAAGTTCATCAACATGATTTAAATGTATTGATATGACTTTTACTTAATAAAATCGAAATAGAAACTCACATAAAATAATAAAATATGGAAAATAATATTCTAATTAATTTGGTCCATTTAGTTGAGATTACTTTTATGTTAAAAAACTAAAATTAGTTTAAATTAAAATAAATGAAAAAATGCAATTTAAAATAAATTAAACGTAATATTTAAATATAATTGAGAAAACTGATCGTATTTTGAAATACTATAAACAATTTTTTTAACAAAAAAAACTCTTATTTTAAATTAGAATACCCGGTATTCTAAGAATATTCTAAAATAAAAAAATGTCTAAAATTAATTTATAATGTGTAAAGATAAGTTTTATGTATTAAAAACAAATAGAACCTAACTTTAAATAATAAAATATTGTAAATAATATTCGAATAAGGTTTGCGATAATTCATATCTGGTTCAGATAACTTTTATATTACAAAACATAATCTAGGTTTAGATTAAACTAAAGGAATAAAATAAAAAAATAATACAATTTAAAATCAAATAATTCATAATATTCCTAAATTGATTAAGAAATATTTCAAATACGATAAGATTATTTTTTACCCAAAAAACTCATATTTAAATTAAAACTCTTTTTTCTTTAGAATATCTGAAAATAAAAAAGTTGATTAACACATGATTTAAATGTATTGATATGACTTTTACTTAATAAAATCAAAATACAACCTCTAACAAAATAATAAAATATAGTAAATAATATTATATTAACTTTGATCCATTTAGTTGAGATTACTTTTATATTACAAAACTAAAATTTTAAATAAATTAAACTTATTATCTCAAAATAATTAATAAAACTCATCGTATTTTGAAATACTATAAATAATTTTTTAAACAAAAAAAACAAGCTTATTACAAATAAAAATACCCGATATTCTAAGAATATTCTAAAATAAAAAAATACGTCTAAAATTTCTTTATAACGTGTTAAGATAAGTTCTACTTAATAAAAACAAATACAACCTAACACAAAATAATACAACATGGTAAATAATATTCGAATAAAGTTTTCGATAATTCATATCTGGTTGAAATGACTTTTATATTACAAAAATAAATCTAGGTTTAAATTAAAGTAAGTGAATAAAATAAAAAAATAATACAATTTAAAATTAGATAATTCATAATATTCCAAAATTTATTAAGAAATATTTCAAATATGATAAGATTATTTTTTAACCCAAAAAACTCTTATTTAAATTTAAATCCATTTATTTCATAGAATATCCAAAAATAAAAAGTTCATCAACATGATTTAAATGTATTGATATGACTTTTACTTAATAAAATCGAAATAGAAACTCACATAAAATAATAAAATATGGAAAATAATATTCTAATTAATTTGGTCCATTTAGTTGAGATTACTTTTATGTTAAAAAATTAAAATTAGTTTAAATTAAAATAAATGAAAAAATACAATTTGAAATAAATTAAACGTAATAGTTAAAAATAATTGAGAAAACTAATCGTATTTTGAAATACTATAAATAATTTTTTTAACAAAAAAAACTCTTATTTTAAATTAGAATACCCGGTATTCTAAGAATATTCTAAAATAAAAAAAAAGTCTAAAATTAATTTGTAATGTGTAAAGATAAGTTTTATGTATTAAAAACAAATACAACCTAACATTAAATAATAAAATATTGTAAATAATATTCGAATAAGGTTTGCGATAATTCATATCTGGTTCAGATAACTTTTATATTACAAAACCTAATCTAGGTTTAGATTAAACTAAAAGAATAAAATAAAAAATAATACAATTTAAAATCAAATAATTCATAATATTCCAAGATTGATTAAGAAATATTTCAAATATGAAAAGATTATTTTTTAACCCAAAAAACTCTTATTTAAATTAAAATCGTTTTTTTCTTAAAATATCCGAAAATAAAAAAGTTCATCAACACATGATTTAAATGTATTGATATGACTTTTACTTAATAAAATCAAAATACAACCTCTCATAAAATAATAAAATATAGTAAATAATATTATATTAATTTTGGTTCATTTAGTTGAGATTACTTTTATATTACAAAACTAAAATTAGATTAAATTAAAAAAAGATAAAAAAAGAAAAAGAATGTAATTTTAAATAAATTAAACGTAATATCTCAAAATAATTAAGAAAACTCGTCGAATTTTGTAATACTATAAATAATTTTTTAAACAAAAAAAACTCTTATTTTAAATAAAAATACCCGATATTCTAAGAATATTATAAAATAAAAAAATTAGTTTAAAATAAATTTATAATGTGTTAAGATAAGTTTTACTTAATAAAAACAAATACAACCTAACATAAAATAATACAATATGGTAAATAATATTCGAATAAAGTTTTCGATAATTCATATCTGGTTAAGATAACTTTTATATTACAAAAATAAATCTAGGTTTAAATTAATGTAAAGGAATAAAATAAAAAAATAATACAATTTAAAATCAAATAATTTATAATATTCCAAAATTGATTAAGAAATATTTCAAATAAGATAAGATTATTTTTTAACCCAAAAAACTCTTATTTAAATTCAAATCCTTTTTTTTTTAGAATATCCAAAAATAAAAAAGTTCATCAACACATTATTTAAATGTATTCATATGACTTTTACTTAATAAAATGAAAATACAACCTCTCATCAAATAATAAAATATGGAAAATAATATTCTAATTAAATAAAATCAAAATACAACCTCTCATCAAATAATAAAATATGGAAAATAATATTCTAATTCGTTTGGTCCATTTAATTGAGATCACTTTTATGTTACAAAAACAAAAATTAGTTTAAATTAAAATAAATGAAAAAATGCAATTTGAAATAAATTAAACGTAATATCTTAAAATAATTGAGAAAACTCATCGTATTTTAAAATATTATAAATAATTTTTTTAACAAAAAATTCTTATTTTAAATAAAAATACTCGATATTCTAAGAATATTCTAAAATAAAATAATAAGTCTAAAATTAATTTATAATGTGTTAAAGATAAGTTTTACGTATTAAAAACAAATACAACCTAACGTAAAATAATACAATATGGTAAATATTATTCGAATAAGATTTGCCATAATTCATATCTGGTTGAGATAACTTTTATATTACAAAACCTAATCTAGGTTTAGATTAAACTAAAAGAATAAAATAAAAAAATAATACAATTTAAAATCAAATAATTCATAATATTCCAAAACTGATTAAGAAATATTTCAAATACGATAAGATTATTTTTCAACCCAAAAAATGCTTATTTAAATTAAAATCCTTTTTTTCTTAAAATATCAGAAAATAAAAAAGTTCATCAACACATGATTTAAATGTATTTATATGTATTTTACTTAATAAAATCAAAATACAACATAACATAAAATAATAAAATATGGTAAATAATATTCTAATAAGTTTGGTCCATTTAGTTGAGATTACTTTTATATTATAAAACTAAAATTAGTTTAAATTAAAATAAATAAATAAATGCAATTTGAAATAGATTAAACGTATTATCTCAAAATAATTGAGAAAACTTATCGTATTTTGAAATACTATAAAAAAAATTAAACAAAAAAAATTCTTATTTTAAATAAAAATACCTGATATTCTAAGAATATTTTAAAATAAAAAAAATACGTCTAAAAATAATTTATAATGTGTTAAGATAAGTTTTACTTATTAAAAACAAATACAACCTAACATAAAATAAAAAAATATTGTAAATAATATTCGAATAAGGTTTGCGATAATTCATATCTGGTTCAGATAACTTTTATATTACAAAACCTAATCTAGGTTTAGATTAAACAAAAGGAATAAAATAAAAAAATAATACAATTTAAAATCAAACAATTCATAATATTCCAAAATTGATTAAGAAATATTTCAAATACGATAAGATTATTTTTAACCCAAAAAACTCATATTTAAATTAAAATCATTTTTCTCTTAGAATATCCGAAAATAAAAAATTTATCAACATATGATTTAAATGTATTGATATGACTTTTACTTCATAAAATCAAAATACAACCTCTCATAAAATAATAAAATATGGTAAATAATATTATATTAAGTTTGTTAGATAAAATTAGATCGGTTAAATAAAACTTAACAAAAACAAATTTCTTGTGCAGGAACAGGTAAAGAATTCAACCGGTCAAGTTACTCAACCGGTTAAGCAACCCAACCGACCAAAAACCTGACCGAACAGTAAAACAAGACCGGTCAAATTAGAAGCCAAAACCGTTGATCATTCGGTCAATCTGAAGTTATGGAAAAACCGGAAGTCATCCGGTTAACATAAACAACCGACCAGTACAAATAGACACTTCGAGTATCTGTTGAGGATGATACCGAAGGGACAGACTTTAGTATTGTCATATTCATATAAGTCTGAAGACAACATGCAGGCTGCAAAAGATCGTCCGAAAAGATCTTTCCACTCCAAGATAAATCAGAGGCGCAATCCTCCAGGCACAGGCAACTGTCCAACCGACAGTTGCCATATTGAGTAAAATACAAACCTAGCCGGTTTGACCGCCAGATCTGAAGACTTGACCGCCAAGTCTGAAGACTAGACTGCCAGGTCTGAATCACTGAACCTCTGCTCAACTAATCAGATTCAAGAAAATGAAATGTGACTGTTGGTACATTTCACTTATAAAAGAAGGAGCTGAAGAGGAATAAATGCGGTCACAAGTTCTGAAAGTTTTCTACAACCTAAGTCAAAAATCATGTTCTATTTCTCTAAATTAAAAGAGCTTAAGAGTGTATTTGAAGAGTGATTACAATTTCGGTTAAAATTGTACGGGTGTTATCGAGCAGAAAATAAGTCTCGATCGGATTGTATTTGTGTATTCCTTAGTGAATATCCTTCTCGCGGTTTCGAGAGGAAGGGGTGACGTTGGAGTTTCATCTCCGAACATCCATAAAAACCTGTCTTGTTTCTTACTTTCTGCCAGTTTTACATTCTAACCGATCTGTACTAATCTATTCATACCGCTCTAACCGATTCAACATCACTTAAACCGACTTACTGAATCCCAAAACTGACCCAACAAACTCCAAACCTATCTCATTCAAATATGGTTCTATCCTTCCAGTGTGAGTGTTGCTTCAGTCTGAAACAAACCACTTCCGCACTTGAACTCGGTTAAAGGGTTTGTGACAACCTGTGTAGTATTGAAACCCCGGTGTTAATCTCTAACCGGATTAATCACCAAACGTTAAGTGACACGCGTTAACCGGCCAACCCCGGTTCCCCAACCGCGACCTAGATCCTAACAATTGGTATCAGAGCAGTTAGTTTCAATACTCAAGCAAGCATGTCGTTTGATAGGCCCCCAATGCTAGAAGGTGACGACTTTGCCAACTAGAAGGCATGCATGCACCTGCATTTAATCACCATGGATGACGAGATGCAGTTCATTCTAGCTGAAGGATCGATAAAGATTGATAAAGACAAAAAGGATTGGACAGCTGAAGATAGGAGAAGAAATAATTTGGATAACCATACCAGAAACCGCATCTTTAACGGTTTGGACAGAAATACGTTCTGTAAGGTCAGAGATTACAAAACCGGAAAGGAAATATGGGAAACGGTGATTCAGATTCATGAGAGAAATGAAAGAACCAAGGAAAACAAGATAATGGTGGCTACCCAGAAGTTTGAAAACATCAAGATGAGACTGGGAGAAATAATGAGGGAGTACAGTGACCGATTCACAGATGTGATAGACGAGCTATCAACTCTTGGCAATAAAAGTATGACAACAAGGAAGTCATCATGAAAGCGCTAAGATCTCTTCTAAGTGCATGGGACATAAAGACAATGGTGATGAGGGAATCAAACTGTCTAAGTAAGATGAAGCTACACGATGTATTCAAAGATCTTAAGGCATATGAGTTTGAAATGAGATCTAGGACTGAAGAAGAAGTCTCAGCCTCAACTTCAACTAGAGCATTGGTCACATCCACAGAACCGGTTGCTCCTGCACCGATCAGAACCGCTGAACAGTTCACTGAGAATGCCATGGCAATGCTTGCACAAAAGTTTGGGAGATTCATGAAGAGAAGCCAACCGACAAACAATAACTATAACTACGGTGACAAATCTAATATTAGATGTTATAACTGCAATTGTTTAGGACATTTCAAGTGGGAATGTAGAAAACCGAGACGGGATGACCGGAAACCGGAAGATCAGAATAACTGAAATAACTATCAACAAACCTGTGAAGGAAGTGAAGTTCAGAAAGTACTGATAACCGATAATGGAGGAAGTCTCTGGGCTCACAGTGACAGTGATGATGAACTCACATGTCTCATGGCAAACGAGGAACAGGTATTTGACTCTCCTTGTGAAGAATTTACTAAAGATGAGTTATTTAATGCACTAAATGATATGGTAGCAGAGTATAAGAACCTATTAACATTATTACCTACTCAACTCAACTTTAGAACCGATCCCATAGCACCTACCTTGACCGAACCAAAGACCATACAACCTGATAAAATCCTGGAAACCGAGGCAGCACCTGAACTATCCTCTAAGACCAAACAGCTCAAAGAGTCAGTTCAAGAGTTGACCGAGGAGGAAGATGCCCGAACCCAGTATCGAATGACCGCATGGAAAAGATCCAGTGAAATAGTGAACAGAATGTGTAGTTATAATAGACACCCTAAATGCATGTTTGGTCTCGGATACAAAAACAACAGATCCAACAACCGGAACCACTTCGACAAAATGAGGCTCATAAAGGATAATCTCCCCTTTGTAAGTTTTGTCAGGAGTTCCTTAACCGATGAAGAGGAATTAAGTGCCTCATATCCGGAAGACGAACTACTCTATGTAGGTCCAACTGATTCTGTAAAATGGCTTCACCCTGAGAAAAAGAAAGCCAACCGATCCAAAGGTAGGCAAGCCAATCCACGACCGCATAGGATAAACCAAAGACCACCTCCGAGTAAGTCCCTCTTAGGGAAGCAGAAAGACTACAAACCGAGTGCAAGAAAACTAGTTAAAACCATAACTGGGAAAGTCGTCCGACTTATTAAAGTCTGGATACCCAAGGGACTAATCGCCTGTGGACCCAAGTAAATGTGGGTACCAAATAGTTGTAAATATGTATATTTTGCAGGATATGAAGAAATGGCTAGGAAACTCTGAATGGTACATGGATAGCGGTTGTTCCAGACACATGACTGGAAATAACAATCTCCTAACCGACATCAGAATAGAAACCAGTGCAATGATTACTTTCGGTGACAACTCAAAAGGTAGAACTGTGGGCAAGGGTAAGATTGTCCATGGTAACTTAACAATTGATAATGTACTCTTAGTTGAAAACCTGCATTTTAACCTATTAAGTATTAGCCAGATGTGTGATGCTGGATACACTGTAGAATTTCTTAAACATGCAATGCTTAGTTAAAAACTCTCAAGGTATCATACTGCTAATCGGAAATAGGCTAGGAAATATTTACAAGGTAGATTGAAAAAATAAAGTAGAATATCTTGTTTGCATGATAGCTAAAACCGATCAAACCTAGCTATGGCATAAAAGGTTGAACCACTTAAACCTGAAAACTTTAAACTATATCCGCGGTAAAAAGCTATTTGTAGGAATTCCCGATATGGTATTTAATAAGGATAAAGTTTGTTCAACATGTCAAATGGGTAAACAAACTAGGTCAACCTTCAAGAGTAAAGGACACATTCAATCTAACCGATGCTTAGATCTTCTTCACATGGACCTATTTGGACCAATTAGGGTCGTCAGCCTAGGAGGTATGCTTTATACTATGGTAGTTGTTGATGATTATTCTAGGTATACATGTGTAATATTCTTGTCATCCAAACGTGAAACCGCATCAAATCTGATTACACTGCTTAAACGTTTGCAAAATGAAAAATCAACACGCATCAATAGCATTAGGAGTGATAGAGGAACCGAATTTATAAATAGTACTCTAAATGCATTCCTTGATAAATCCGGTATTAGACACGAGTTGTCTAGTGCTAGGACTCCTCAACAGAACGGCCTGGCAGAGAGAAGAAACCGAACTCTCAAGGAAGTCGCAAGATCCATGATAGCCGATTCGGGTATCGCTCAGAAATTTTGGGCTGAGGCTATAAATACTGCATGTCACACACAAAATCGGTCTTTGATCAACAAATTCCACAACAAAACACCGTATGAAATATACTTTGATAGGACTCCTAATCTTAAGTATCTTAAAATCTTCGGTTGTAAATGTTACATTCACATAAATGGCAAAACCTACCTATCTGCTTTTGATGCAAAATCCGGTATTAGGATCATGTTAGGTTACTCAGCAGTTAGCAAAACTTATAGAGTGTACAATACTAGAACCTTAACCGTGGAGGAATCACTTCATGTCGTTTTCGATGAATCGGTTGAAAGCAACACTGCATCATCTTTTGATCTACACAACAGATTGGAAAACAACAATATCCATTCTGATAGTGAAGATGAGATTCTGGTTTTCAGACGGTTTGTCCATGACCAAATTGGTAATATTGAAACCAAGCCGGATCATGTTGTCATGCAACAGGAAGCTGACACCTCGGTTCAAACTGAGGAAATCGGTCGGTCTGACACCCCTATCCAACCTACTGATATGTCTAGCCTTGATCAAGTAAACGGTGATTTAGTAGACACTCCTGAACTGAATTTCAAAAGGAACACAAATCATCCTCCTGAGCTAATTATAGGTGACCCTCCAAAACCTGTTCGAACTAGGCGACAAATTCTAGAGGAATACTTTAATTCCGCTTTCATATCCCAGATTGAGCCGAAAAAGGTGGATGAAGCATTGTCAGATCCGGATTGGATCTTGAGAATGCAAGAAGAGTTAAACCAGTTTAAGAGTAATAAGGTCTGGTACCTAGTCCTTAGACCGAGAGATCAACCGGTCATAGGAACAAGATGGGTATTTAGAAATAAAGTCAATGAAGACGGTTTGGTCACGAGGAATAAAGCCAGATTGGTGGCACAAGGATACAAACAGGAAGAAGGCGTTGATTTTGAAGAATCATTTGCCCCTGTAGCTAGGATTGAAGCCATTAGGATTTTTCTGGCCTTTGCAGCTTTCAAAAATTTTAAAGTTTTTCAAATGGATGTCAAAAGTGCATTTTTGAATGGTGAACTACATGAGGAAGTATATGTTGAACAACCACCCGATTTCAAAAATGCTGACCTGCCCAACCATGTATACCGCTTAAACAAAGCCTTATACGGTTTAAAGCAAGCTCCTAAAGCCTAGTATGATACACTAACCGCATTTCTACTAAAACATGATTTCACCATAGGTTCGGTGGACAAAACCCTATTTAAATTTGAGAAAAAGGAACACATTCTACTTGTTCAAATATATGTAGATGATATTATCTTCGGTTCAACCGATCCTAAGCTATGTGATAAATTTTCAACATTAATGACTAACAAATTTGAAATGAGTATGATGGGAGAATTAAGCTTCTTCCTAAGCCTTCAGGTTAAGCAACTCGAAGGAGGAACCTTCATCAGCCAACCTAAATACACAAAGGAACTTCTAAAGAAATTTGGGATGGATACATGCTCCTCAGCCGCTACTCCAATGAGCTCATCGGTCAAATTGGACAAAGATGATGACGGTCAGGTAGTAGACCTGACTGCTTACCGAGGAATCATAGGTTCTCTTCTATACCTAATAGCAAGTAGACCGAATATATTATTTGCGGTCGGTGTGTGCGGGAGATTCCAAGCTAATCCAAAACAGTCTCACTACACAGCTGCGGAGCGAATCTTGAAATACCTAAAAGGAACTCCTGAAGTCGGTCTGTGGTATCCAAATGACTCATCTTTCAACCTCACAAGTTACTCAGATGCAGACTATGCAGGTTGCAAGGTTGACAGAAAAAGTACCAGCGGAACAAGCCAATTCCTAGGTGATCGGCTTGTTTCATGGCACATCAAGAAACAGACATCGGTTGCCACATCTACCGCAGAAGCTGAATATATGGCAACCGGAAGTTGTTGTTCACAACTTCTGTGGATCCAACAACAACTAAAGGATTTCGGTATCACAGTCGAAGAGTCTCCGATATTCTGTGATAACACAAGTGCCATATCAATTACATACAATCCGGTTTTACACTCTAGAACCAAGCACATTGACATAATGCACCACTTCATCCGGGAACATGTCATGTTGAAGCATATCCGGTTGGAATACGTATCAACAGAACAACAAGTAGCCGATATCTTCACAAAGCCTCTACAGGAAGCTAAGTTTTCTCAATTCAGAATCACACTTCGTTTAACCGATATTAATCAGCTTATCTCTAGAAATGTTTAAAAGGGAAATCGGTTCGAACAGACAAAACCGGTAGTTCCTCCTAAAACTGTCGGATTCCAAATTCACCAAGGTACCTATTGAAGAACCGCTTTGTCTATTAGTTAGAGTAAACCGACCGGTTACTTAGTGCATGCACCAATTAACCGCATCGGAACGAATGACTGAAAACCAACCGGTTTGGAAGTAGTCTACTTCAGATTATTTGGCCTCCGAACAAAAGTGGAATAATTATCTGTGTTTAAACTTATCTGTTCTGAAAAGCTGCCTTTTTCAAAGCAAAACGGTCATACCTCAAAAGACGTGAAGATATGATATCTTTCACCGTCCAGGCCTATGACTCACATCCTAGGTTGTAGACATGCTTATTTCATGCAATATGCTTTACCCTATGGTTAATAGACACTATTTCCTGCTACACACTTGATAATACTATCATCCCTCTACTAATATATAAGTTAGGCAAACCTTAGACAAAATTATCACAATCTCCAACCTATACTCTCACTAAGACAAAATGTCTCATTTCCAAACATCCTTCAAGTGGATTTCGACTCAGTTTAAGGCACTGAGCACTATGAGGTCTTTAAGATGATTAAGTCACTTGAAGACACCGGTCTAAAACACTTTCTAGATGACAAACATGTCATCTTTCCAAAAACTGTCCTGGAATTTTTCTACAATGCTAGGGTTTTCCGGGGTACCCCTCACTTTGTTACCCATATTCAGTCCAAGGTGGGAGGGACAGTGTTTGATTTCACAGAAAGTGACTTCGCCAGATGCTTCAATCTTCCGAAGCAAGGGCTCACCGACCTAAACGTTCCGACTGATCTAAAGGCCGAAATTTCCTTAAGCTTTTCTCGGTCTAACCGCCCGGTCGGTGACCACGGCGCCAGGTCATCATTGAGAGCTGAATACCAGCTTCTCAACGATGTTATCGGTCGAGGCATCCTAGGTAAGGATGTGACCAACACCTACTGTGGTACAGTTTTTAACATGATGTCTGCCATCAAAACGAACACGCCAGTCAACTGGTCCAGGGTGTTGTTCGATGTCCTAATCTGGATGATCGACATTCGTCAAACCGGCCTTGTCCCCCAGATCAGCTGCCTACTTTTGGAACTTGGGGTTCCACTCTGTCCAGGTGAAGGGTTGAACCAGGCCCAGGTCATAACCAAGGAAGTTGCCGACTCGTTTTATGAGCGGTTCGAGAAGGCCTGGAAGAGGAAGAACCGACACCTCAACTCCTCCGGCAATTAAGTTACTCCTTTCTACAACCGGTCATTTTGTTGTACGCACCGGTTGTATCATTATCCTACTCCATTATGATCATTTCGGTTTAGTCTATGTTTTTTTTTTTCAGCTTTAACTAAGTCTTTTTTGATTTCGTGTACTTTCCTTTCATTAATGAAAAGTAACTTTCAACTTCCAACTACATGGGAAATTACACAAACTTAGTTACTTTCTAACTAGATTCTCTACCTCGAGCTCCGCAACCGGTCAAAAGTAACTCCTTCCCAAGGAGTTTTGGAAACATAAATATTCTCTTCATAAATAAGACAAAACTGAAACTCAGCATTAAATGTCCCTATTTTCCCTCCAATTTCAGATCTATATATGGAACCCCACCTTATCAAGTCACCATACCTTCAAACAAATCAATATTTCTTAAACTCTATCTCTCTTGGCAAAGTCTGAAAGCATGTCGAGCCGAACACTAAGGAACTATTTGAACATTGATTTCGACTCAGTCCTTCAACATGATGATCTGGAAACGAAGGAACTCATGTTTGAATCACTAATCGACACCGGTCTTCGTGATTTTCTCGAAGAATCTGGACCTATGCTCATTCCAGAAGTGCTGGAATTCTTCCATAATGCATACATAAGTGACGATATCATTGTCTCCACGGTGAGAAGGCACACCATCTCCTTGAGCGAATCCGGATTTGTTTAAATGTTTAATCTGCCCACAGAAGGGTTTTCTGACTTCCCATCCCGGGTGGGAAGCGCAACCACTGATTACTCGGAACTGTTCTCCGGAACCGAGGTGCCAGTGGAGAACTACGGGCTAAAAACCCGACTCGCCCACCACATCCAACTCCTTCACGAGATTGTCAACTGATCCATCATTTTCCAATCTCCAAACCAGCACTACTCCAAGAGGGTCTTCGACATGATGACCTACATTGTTAGCAACACCCCCATAAATTGGTCATCGGTCCTCTTCCAAAACCTGAGGACTATGGTCGAGACAAAGAAAGGTCTCGGCTACGCCCCCCACATAAGTCGGCTCATTCTTGAACACAGTTCAGATTTTGGACCGGGTACACCGGCGTACCTATCAAATGTTCTCAATGAGGATGGGGTGGAGGACAAGCTCTCTAGAATCGTTATTACATAAGTTATAATTTTGTATCTTATGTCTCCTAAACCGATCAATGTATCGGTCTTTATTATGCTCCTTTTCATTAAATGATTATCTGAATTTCAAAGCTAAAACCGGGTCAAAATCGCATTGTTAGAATATCTATCTAAATGACTAACCGGCTAAAAACACTAACTACCTCGTTAAAAAACCGGTCAAAATCGCAAACCGCTTAATCATCGGTTACATAACCGCTCCGCTTCATAATCGGTTAGAAAAATGAACCGCTTCATCGCCAGTTAAATAACCGCATCAAAAGCCCGCTCAAAGTTTCTCGCCCATCGTTTGCCGCCCAAACCGTTTTGGAGGGAAAATTCCCGCCCATTCCTGATGTGACGGTTCTAGGCGGTTGAACTTCCAACCCGCGATTAAAATAGGGTCCTTAGACATTTTCTTTCATTCTCACGCGAATCGGCTTTCTCCTTCTAGCTCTCAAATCTTCAAAACTCTCAATCCTTCGGTCTTTCGTTCTATTCTACCTACAATGGGTCGCGAATCCGTGCTTTTCAAACACATCGTCCAGGTCGACTTCGAGAAAGTTCGAGCGAACGGTTCGGCGGAGGAAAAGCGGGTGTTAACCCAGATCTCCGAGTCCGGTCTCGAACACTTTCTGAACGGGCCATTCGTCTTATATCAGGATGCGGTCGACGAATTCTTCCAAACCGCCATCCTCACCGAGGGGACAATCATTGCACCTATATGCGGACAACGGCTCGAACTGACGAAGGAGTCGGTTGCTGAAGTATTATATCTGCCATCCGAGGGGAGCGACTTCTCGGTGGCCACGGACGAGGAAACCTTCCAGGCGGCTTGCCGGGATCTTTCGGACACCGAGGTCCCCATCGTGGTATCCGGAAAGAAGACATCTCTTAGACCGGAATATAGACTGCTGTGCGACCTCTTCACCAAATCGGTTCAAGCGCGAGGGGACAACTATGACAGCCTCACCCGGATAAAAATTGAGATGATTGCCGGTTTGGTCAACGGCATCAAAATCAACTAGGCGAAGGTGGTTTTCACAAACTTATGTGAAATGGTGGATCCGATATCTAATCGGTCATGGGGATACGCCATCCCACTCGGCAAGCTAATGCGTCACTTCAATATTAACACCGGTCCTGGTGTTTTCCTCGCCCCTAGCAAAGTTATAAAATCACATCAATTCATTAAACTGGAGGACAAGCAAGGCAAAAAGAAGGCATCCGGTTCTACAAGCGGCCGAAAGAAGAAAGCAGTTAGTAAGAAAGCGACTCCAGTCAAAGAAAAATCCGGAAGCAAGAGGGATAAACAACCAACCGGATCGGCGAATCCGCAGTCCGACACCCCCAACGATGAAAATTCGGCATCTAGCTCTGACCGAACCGCTTCACAACATACCGGAGACAATCAGTCCGGTAAGGGGAAAGGACCAATAGTCGAAGACCAATCGGTCCGACATGATGATGTTGATGCCGACTCGGACAGACTTCAGGAGGAAGATGAATCCACGGATGAACACACCCGGAAAACAGCCGAGGACCTCGTCAGCAGAATCATGGAAGAGATTCATGAGCAGGCTCACGCGGAAACCGACGTCTACTATCGATGGTCCCTGCACCGGGATCAAATATTCTACAAAAACATGCTACCGGATCTCACTGTTAACCAGAAATTTGAGAAGCTGGTTGAGATGGAGGAGGAGGTAGTCAGCCTCACAAAGGCTCGGAGCGTCATGACCGCCCTAGGACGAAGTAGGATGGTTGAACCGCATGCTCGGTTATTAGGGCTCACCGAACACATTCGACGTCTCCAAGAAAAGCATATTCCAGGGACACCAGACTCTTCACTTGAGCTCTTGGTGTTAAACTTGCTAGCGGTCAAAGAAAGGGAACTGACCGAGGAGATGACACGGCTTGAAGCGGAGCCCGAGCACCAGGAGACGTCGAACTTCTCCAGATCCCCACCTGAGGATGATGGCGGTCCGAACCCGACCGACAATGAGCATTCCTCTCCTCCCCTGGAATAGGATATCAACACCACCAAACTCAGGACGGGTACACCGCTCACTGACCAGCGAGTCTCTGTTAAAACCGGGGACTCTGTACCAACTATAACGGAAGAGAGGGTAAAGGCCCTTATCGAGAAATTTGTCAATGACGCCATTCGGCCGTGGCAAAAGAAGATCAAAGAAACCGCGGCTAAATCCATCGAGATGGCTGAGACGACAAATAAAGATCTAAAAACTGCGGTCGACCGGATCACGTCCGTTGAAGAAAATTACGGCAATACAGATCAGTTGTACAGCGGTCATCTTGACAGAACTAAGGCATTAGAGGAGGCGACTAAGAAGATGGTGACCGACCTCGCTCTTACCAGCCAAAAGGTCGGTGTGACGGAACAATTCCAACTCACAACCGATCAAAGGCTGAAGAAGATTGATGAGGATCTGGATCAATCCAATGCCCAGGCCGGTTTTACACTTGAGAGGGTGGTGACGCTTGAAGAAAAACATGCCAAAACCGAGGCTGAACTAAAGGCGGTGACCGAACAGGTGGCGGAGTTAATAGAGGCAAAGTTGGCTGCCGATAAGGCACTTGAGGAAGCAAATGCTCACGCGGCCAAGAAGCTTCAAGATGCCATGGACGAGCAGGCTCGAATTCAGAAGGAAACGGTACTGGAAGATGCGAACCTGGCCGGACATATGCAAACAATAGAGAACAGTGCATCGGCCATAGAAATTCAACAAAATAAAGATGTTATTCGACTACTCGTCAAACAGGAAACATACAATGAACTCGCCGAGGCTCACAAGAAATCTAAGGCGGTTGCTTCCCCTTCCGTTATAGTTACACGAAAAAGGAATGCTTCTTCGAAGAAGGCGGCAATTTGGACATTATTGGACAGAGTTATTGACTCGGTTATCGACCCTCCAAGAAACGCGTTTTCGCAGGGAATTGAAGTTCTCGAGGAAGAAGAAGTACCATTAACCAAAAGACCGCAAGCTCTTGACGTAGCTCCAATCAGATCATTTGCCTCACCGGCTTCTCCTTTCACCGGCACTTCAGGCGGTCAAGGATCCTCATCTAAACCGGTTACAGCGGTCAGGGGAAAGGCAACTATTGAACAGCTGGAAAAATTCATGCCGCCCAGATCGAAGAAATATGGGCTTTCTTTCCTTATATTTCCTATGTTTCCTTTAGTTTAACTTTATATATAAAGTATTTTTACCTTAGTATATTTCTTATATATATATCGAGTATTTTTGGAAACCGGCCTACATTTGATTTCTTACATGATTTTGAATATTTTAAATAAAATAATCAAAAAGGGAGAAATTGATAAGATAAAATATAAAACTCTTTAAAAAATTTCTCAAAATTTTCCAAAAATTTTCGAAAAATTCTCCTAAGTCAGTTTCCAAAAATCCGGCCAAATAAACTCTTAAAAACAACCGGCCTACATTTGCATTCTTACATGATTTTGAATATTTTAAATAAAATAATCAAAAGGGAGAAATTGTTAGATAAAATTAAATCGGTTAAATAAAACTTAACAAAAACAAATTTCTTAAGCAGGAACAGGTAAAAAATTCAATCGGTCAAGTTACTCAATCGGTTAAGAAACTCAACCGGTCAAGCAACCCAACCGACCAAAAACCTGACTGAACAGGAAGACAAGACCGGTCAAATTAGAAGGCCAAAACCGTTGAACATTCGGTCAATCTGAAGTTATGGAAAAACCGGAAGTCATCCAGTTAACATAAACAACCGACCAGTACAAATAGACACTTCGAGTATCTGTTGAGGATGATACCGAAGGGACAGACTTTAGTATTGTCATATTCATATAAGTCTGAAGACAACATGCAGGCTGCAGAAGATCGTCCGACAAGATCTTTCCACTCCAGGATAAATCAGAGGCGCAATCCTCCAGGCACAGGCAACTGTCCAACCGACAGTTGCCATATTGAGTAAAAGACAAACCTAGCCGGTTTCATCGCCAGATCTGAAGACTTGACCGCCAGGTCTGAAGACTAGACTGCTCAACCAATCAGATTCAAGGAAATGAAATGTGACCGTTGATACATTTCACCTATAAAAGAAGGAGCTAAAGAGGAATAAATGCGGTCACAAGTTCTGAAAGTTTTCTACAACCTAAGTCACAAATCATGTTCTATCTCTCTAAATTAAATGAGCTTAAGTGTGTATTTGAAGAGTGATTACAATTTCGGTTAAAATTGTACGGGTGTTATCGAGCAGAAAATAAGTCTCGATCGGATTGTATTTGTGTATTCCTTAGTGAATATCCTTCTCGCGGTTTCGAGAGGAATGGGTGACGTAGAAGTTTTATCTCCGAACATCCATAAAAACTTGTCTTGTTCCTTACTTTCTGCCAGTTTTACATTCTAACCGATCTGTACTAATATATTCATATTGCTCTAACCGATTCAACATCACTTAAACCGACTTACTGAATCCCAAAACCGACCAAGCAAACTCCAAACCTATCTCATTCAAATCCGGTTCTATCCATACAGTGTGAGTGTTGCTTCAGTCTGAAACAAACCACTTACGCACTTGAACTCGGTTCAAGGGTTTGTAACAGCCTGTGTAGTATTGAAACCCCGATGTTAATCTCTAACCGGATTAATCACCAACCGTTAAGTGACACGCGTTAACCGTCCAACCCCGGTTCCCCAACCGCGACCTAGATCCTAACAAAGTTTGGTCCATTTAGTTGAGATTACTTTTATTTTACAAAACTAAAATTAGTTTAAATTAAAAAAATTGAAAAAAAAATGCAATTTGAAATAAATTAAACGTAATATCTAAAAATAATTAAGAAAACTCATCGTATTTTGAAATATTATAAATAATTTTTTTTAACAAAAAAAACTCTTATTTTAAATAAAAATACCCGATATTCTAAGAATATTCTAAAATAAAAAAATACGTCTAAAATTAATTTATAATGGGTTAAGATAAGTTTTATGTATTAAAAACAAATACAACCTAACATAAAATAATAGAATTTGGTAAATATTATTCGAATAAAGTTTGCAATAATTCATACCTGGTTGACATAACTTTTATATTACAAAACCTAATCTAGGTTTAGATTAAACAAAAGGAATAAAATAAAATAAAAAATAATACAATTTAAAATCAAATAATTCATATTATGCAAAAATTGATTAAGAAATATTTCAAATACGATAAGATTATTTTTCAACCCAAAAAATGCTTATTTAAATTAAAAAAGTTTGCATAAAAATAAAAATAAAAAGTTCATCAACACATAATTTAAATATGTATTTATATTTATATGTCTTTTACTTAATAAAATCAAAATACAACTTAACATAAAATAATAAAATATGGTAAATAATATTTTAATAAGTTTGGTCCATTTAGTTGAGATTACTTTTATATTATAAAAATAAATTTAATTTAAATTAAAATAAATATATAAATGCAATTCAAAATAAATTAAACGTATTATCTAAAAATGATTTAGAAAACTCATTGTATTTTAAAATACATTAAAAAAAATTTAAACAAAAAAAATTCTTATTTTAAATAAAAATACCCGATATTCAAAGAATATTCTAAAATTAAAAAAAAAATACGTCTAAAAATAATTTATAATGAGTTAAGATAAGTTTTATTTATTAAAAACAAATACAACCTAACATAAAATAATAAAATGTTGTAAATAGTATTCGAATAAGGTTTGCGATAATTCATATCTAGTTTAGATAATTTTTATATTATAAAACCTAATCTAAGTTTAGATTAAACTAAAGGAATAAAATAAAAAAATAATACAATTTAAAATCAAATAATTCATAATATTCTAAAATTGATTAAGAAATATTTCAAATATGATAAGATTATTTTTCAACCCAAAAAACGCTAATTTAAATTAAAATCCTTTTTTTCTTAGAATATCAGAAAATAAAAAAGTTCATCAACACATGATTTAAATGTATTTATATGTCTTTTACTTAATAAAATCAAAATACAACCTAACATAAAACAATAAAATATGGTAAATAATATTCTAATAAAAATGGTCCATTTAGTTGAGATTATTTTTATATTACAAAACTAAATTTAGTTTAAATTAAAATAAATAAATAAATACAATTTGAAATAAATTAAACGTATTATCTCAAAATAATTGAGTAAACTTATCGTATTTTGAAATACTATAAAAAAAATTAAAACAAAAAAAAAACTTATTTTAAATAAAAATACCTGATATTCTAAGAATATTTTAAAATAAAAATATACGTCTAAAAATAATTTATAATGTGTTAAGATAAATTTTACTTATTAAAAACAAATACAACCTAACATAAAATAATAAAATATTGTAATTAATAATATTCGAATATAAGTTTAATATCTGGTTCAGATAACTTTTTTATTACAAAATCTAATATAAGTTTAATTAAACAAAAGGAATAAAATAAAAAATAATACAATTTAAAATCAAACAATTTATAATATTCCAAAATTAATTAAAAAATATTTCAAATACGATAAGATTATTTTTTAACCAAAAAAACTCATATTTAAATTAAAATCCTTTTTCTCTTAGAATATCCGAAAATAAAAATTTTATCAACACATGATTTAAATGAATTGATATTGCTTTTACTTCATAAAATCAAAATAACACCTCTCACAAAATAATAAAATATGGTAAATAATATTATATTAAGTTTGGTCCATTTAGTTGAGATTACTTTTATTTTACAAAACTAAAATTAGTTTAAATTAAAAAAATTGAAAAAAAATGCAATTTAAAATAAATTAAACATAATATCTCAAAATAATTGAGAAAACATATCGTATTTTCAAATACTAATATTAACCCATGTGTTTTTTGGGTTAAAAATTAATCTTATCGTATTTGAAATATTTCTTAATCAATTTTGGAATATTATGAATGATTTGATTTTAAATTGTAATATTTTTCAAATTTATTCCTTTAGTTTAATCTAAACCTATATTAGGTTTGTCAATATAAAAGTTATTTCAACCAGATATGAATTATCGTAAACCTTATTCGAATATTATTTACAATATTTTATTATTTTATGTTAGGTTGTATTTTTTTTTAATAAGTAAAACTTATCTTAACACGTTATAAATTATTTTTAGACGTATTTTTTATATTTTAGAATATTATTAGAATATCGGGTATTTTTATTTAAAATAAGAGTTTTTTTTTTTAAATACATTATATTAGTATTTGAAAATACGATGAGTTTTCTCAATTATTTTGAGATATTACGTTTAATTTATTTTTAATTGTATTTTTTTTCATTTATTTTAATATAAACTAATTTTAGTTTTGTAATATAAAAGTAATCTCATCTAAATGGACCAAACTTATTAGAATATTATTTACCATATTTTATTATTTTATGAGAGGTTATATTTTGATTTTATTAAGTAAAAGTCATATCAATCATGTGTTGTTAACTTTTTTATTTTCGAATATTCTAAGAAAAAAAGATTTTAATTTAAATAAGAGTTTTTTGGGTTAAAAAATAATCTTATCGTATTTGAAATATTTCTTAATCAATTTTGGAATATTATGAATTATTTGATTTTAAATTGTATTATTTTTTTATTTTATTCCTTTAGTTTAATCTAAACCTAGATTAGGTTTTGTAATATAAAAGTTATCTGAACCAGATATGAATTATCACCAACCTTATTCAAATATTATTTACAATATTTTATTATATAATGTTAGGTTATATTTGTTTTTAATAAGTAAAACTTATCTTAACACATTATAAATTATTTTTAGACGTGTTTTTTTTATATTTTAGAATATTCTTAGAATATCAGGTATTTTTATTTAAAATAAGAGTTTTTTTTGTTAAAAACATTATTTATAGTATTTCAAAATACGATGAGTTTTCTCAATTATTTTGAGATATTACGTTTAATTTATTTTTAATTGCATTTTTTTTCATTTATTTTAATATAAACTAATTTTAGTTTTGTAATATAAAAGTAATCTCATCTAAATGGACCAAACTTATTAGAATATTATTTACCATATTTTATTATTTTATGAGAGGTTATATTTTGATTTTATTAAGTAAAAGTCATATCAATACATTTAAATCATGTGTTGATGAACTTTTTATTTTCGGATATTCTAAGAAAAAAAAGGATTTTAATTTAAATAAGAGTTTTTTGGGTTAAAAAATAATCTTATCGTATTTGAAATATTTTTTAATCAATTTTGGAATATTATGAATTATTTGATATTAAATTGTATTATTTTTTAAATTTATTCCTTTAGATTAATCTAAACCTATATTAGGTTTGTAATATAAAAGTTATCTCAACCAGATATGAATTATCGAAAAACATATTCGAATATTATTTACCATATTTTATTATTTTATGTTGTATTTGTTTTTAATAAGTAAAACTTATCTTAACACGTTATAAATTATTTTTAGACGTATTTTTTATTTTAGAATATTCTTAGAATATCGGGTATTTTTATTTAAAATAAGAGTTTTTTTTGTTAAAAAAATTATTTATAGTATTTAAAAATACGATGAGTTTTCTTAATTATTTTGAGATATTACGTTTAATTTATTTCAAATTGCATTTTTTTTAATTTATTTTAATTTAAACTAATTTTAGTTTTGTAATATAAAAGTAATCTCATCTAAATGGACCAAACTTATTAGAATATTATTTACCATATTTTATTATTTTATGAGAGGTTGTATTTTGATTTTATTAAGTAAAAGTCATATCAATACATTTAAATCATGTGTTGATAAACTTTTTTATTTTTGGATATTCTAAGAAAAAAGGTTTTTAATTTAAATAAGCGTTTTTTGGGTTGAAAAATAATCTTATCGTATTTGAAATATTTCTAAATTAATATTGGAATATTATGAATTATTTGATTTTAAATTGTATTATTTTTTAATTTATTTCTTTAGTTTAATCTAAACCTAGATAAGGTTTTGTAATATAAAAGTTATCTCAACCAGATATGAATTATCGCAAACCTTATTCGAATATCATTTACAATATTTTATTATTTTATGTTAGGTTGTATTTGTTTTTAATAAGTAAAACTTATCTTAACACATTATAAATTATTTTTAGATGTATTTTTTTATATTTTAGAATATTCTTAGAATATCGGGTATTTTTATTTAAAATAAGAGTTTTTTTTTGTTAAAAACATTATTTATAATATTTTAAAATACGATGAGTTTTCTCAATTATTTTGATATATTACGTTTAATTTATTTTTAGTTGCATTTTTTTCATTTTTTTTTTAATATAAACTAATTTTAGTTTTGTAATATAAAAGTAATCTTATCCAAATGGAACAAACATATTAGAATATTATTTACCATATTTTATTATTTTATGAGATGTTATATTTTGATTTTATTAAGTAAAAATCATATCAATACATTTAAATCATGTGTTGATGAACTTTTTTATTTTCGAATATTCTAAGAAAAAAAGGATTTTAATTTAAATAAGAGTTTTTTGGGTTAAAAAATAATCTTATCGTATCTGAAATATTTCTTAATCAATTTTGGAATATTATGAATGATTTGATTTTAAATTGTATTATTTTTTAAATTTATTCCTCTAGTTTAATTCAAACCTATATTAGGTTTGGTAATATAAAAGTTATTTCAACCAGATATGAATTATAGTAAACCTTTTTCGAATATTATTTACTATATTTTATTATTAATGTTAGGTTATATTTGTTTTTAATAAGTAAAACTTATCTTAACACATTATAAATTATTTTTAGACGTATTTTTTTATATTTTAGAATATTCTTAGAATATCGGGTATTTTTATTTAAAATAAGAGTTTTTTTTGTTAAAAACATTATTTATAGTATTTCAAAATACGATGAGTTTTCTCAATTATTTTGAGATATTACGTTTAATTTATTTTTAATTGCATTTTTTTCATTTATTTTAATATAAACTAATTTTAGTTTTGTAATATAAAAGTAATCTCATCTAAATGGACCAAACTTATTAGAATATTATTTAACATATTTAATTATTTTATGAGAGGTTATATTTTGATTTTATTAAGTAAAAGTCATATCAATACATTTAAATCATGTGTTGATGAACTTTTTTATTTTCGGATATTCTAAGAAAAAAAGGTTTTTAATTTAAATAAGCGTTTTTTGGGTTGAAAAATAATCTTATCGTATTTGAAATATTTCTTAATCAATATTGAAATATTATGAATTATTTGATTTTAAATTGTATTATTTTTTAAATTTATTCCTTTAGTTTAATCTAAACCTAGATTAGGTTTTGTAATATAAAAGTTATCTCAACCAGATATGAATTATCGCAAACCTTATTCGAATATTATTTACAATATTTTATTAATTATGTTAGGTTGTATTTGTTTTTAATAAGTAAAACTTATCTTAACACATTATAAATTATTTTTAGACGTATTTTTTTATATTTTAGAATATTCTTAGAATATCGAGTATTTTTATTTAAAATAAGAGTTTTTTTGTTAAAAACATTATTTATAGTATTTGAAAATACGATGAGTTTTCTCAATTATTTTGAGATATTACGTTTAATTTATTTTTAATTGTATTTTTTTCATTTATTTTAATATAAACTAATTTTAGTTTTGTAATATAAAAGTAATCTCATCTAAATGGACCAAACTTATTAGAATATTATTTACCATATTTTATTATTTTATGAGAGGTTATATTTTGATTTTATTAAGTAAAAGTCATATCAATACATTTAAATCATGTGTTGATGAACTTTTTTATTTTCGGATATTCTAAGAAAAAAAGGTTTTTAATTTAAATAAGCGTTTTTTGGGTTGAAAAATAATCTTATCGTATTTGAAATATTTCTTAATCAATTTTGGAATATTATGAATTATTTGATTTTAAATTGTATTATTTTTTTATTTTATTCCTTTAGTTTAATCTAAACCTAGATTAGGTTTTGTAATATAAAAGTTATCTAACCAGATATGAATTATCGCAAACCTTATTCGAATATTATTTACAATATTTTATTATGTAATGTTAGGTTATATTTGTTTTTAATAAGTAAAACTTATCTTAACACATTATAAATTATTTTTAGACGTATTTATTTTATATTTTAGAATATTCTTAGAATATCGGGTATTTTTATTTAAAATAAGAGTTTTTTTTGTTAAAAACATTATTTATAGTATTTCAAAATACGATGAGTTTTCTCAATTATTTTGAGATATTACGTTTAATTTATTTTTAATTGTATTTTTTTCATTTATTTTAATATAAACTAATTTAGTTTTGTAATATAAAAGTAATCTCATCTAAATGGACCAAACTTATTAGAATATTATTTACCATATTTTATTATTTTATGAGAGGTTATATTTTGATTTTATTAAGTAAAAGTCATATCAATACATTTAAATCATGTGTTGATGAACTTTTTTATTTTCAGATATTCTAAGAAAAAAAGGATTTTAATTTAAATAAGAGTTTTTTGGGTTAAAAAATAATCTTATCGTATCTGAAATATTTCTTAATCAATTTTGGAATATTATGAATTATTTGATTTTAAATTGTATTATTTTTTTTATTTTAATCTAAACCTATATTAGGTTTGGTAATATAAAAGTTATTTCAACCAGATATGAATTATCGTAAACCTTATTCGAATATTATTTACAAAATTTTATTATTTATGTTAGGTTGTATTTGTTTTTAATAAATAATAATACTTATCTTAACACATTATAAATTATTTTTATACGTATTTTTGTTTTAGAATATTCTTAGAATATCGGGTATTTTTATTTAAAATAAGAGTTTTTTTCTTTAAAAAATTATTTATATTATTTCAAAATACAATGAGTTTTCTTAATTATTTTGAGATATTACGTTTAATTTATTTCAAATTGCATTTCTTTTAATTTTTTTAATTTAAACTAATTTTAGTTTTGTAATATAAAAGTAATCTCGACTAAATGGACCAAACTTATTAGAATATTATTTATCATATTTTATGAGAGGTTGTATTTTGATTTTATTAAGTAAAAGTCATATCAATACATTTAAATCATGTGTTGATGAACTTTTTTATTTTCGAATATTCTTAGAAAAAAAGGTTTTTAATTTAAATAAGCGTTTTTTGGGTTGAAAAATAATCTTATCGTATTTGAAATATTTCTAAATCAATATTGGAATATTATGAATTATTTGATTTTAAATTGTATTATTTTTTATTTTATTCCTTTAGTTTAATCTAAACCTAGATTAGGTTTTGTAATATAAAAGTTATCTGAACCAGATATGAATTATCGCAAACCTTATTCGAATAATTATTTACAATATTTTATTATGTAATGTTAGGTTATATTTGTTTTTAATAAGTAAAACTTATCTTAACACATTATAAATTATTTTTAGACGTATTTTTTTTATATTTTAGAATATTCTTAGAATATCGGGTATTTTTATTTAAAATAAGAGTTTTTTTGTTAAAAATATTATTTATAGTATTTCAAAATACGATGAGTTTTCTCAATTATTTTGAGATATTACGTTTAATTTATTTTTAATTGTATTTTTTTTCATTTATTTTAATATAAACTAATTTTAGTTTTGTAATATAAAAGTAATCTCATCTAAATGGACCAAACTTATTAGAATATTATTTACCATATTTTATTATTTTATGAGAGGTTATATTTTGATTTTATTAAGTAAAAGTCATATCAATACATTTAAATCATGTGTTAATGAATTTTTTATTTTCGGATATTCTAAGAAAAAAAGGTTTTTAATTTAAATAAGCGTTTTTTGGGTTGAAAAATAATCTTATCGTATTTGAAATATTTTTAAATCAATATTAGAATATTATGACTTATTTGATTTTAAATTGTATTATTTTTTTATTTTATTTCTTTAGTTTAATCTAAAACTAGATAAGGTTTTGTAATATAAAAGTTATATACCAGATATAAATTATCGCAAACCTTATTCGAATATTATTTACAATATTTTATTATTTTATGTTAGGTTATATTTATTTTTAATAAGTAAAACTTATCTTAACACATTATAAATTATTTTTAGACGTATTTTATTATATTTTAGAATATTATTAGAATATCGGGTATTTTTATTTAAAATAAGAGTTTTTTTTGTTAAAAACATTATTTATAGTATTTGAAAATACGATGAGTTTTCTCAATTATTTTGAGATATTACGTTTAATTTATTTTTAATAGCCTTTTTTTATTTATTTTAATATAAACTAATTTAGTTTTGTAATATAAAAGTAATCTCATCTAAATGGACCAAACTTATTAGAATATTATTTACCATATTTTATTATTTTATTAGATGTTATATTTTGATTTTATTAAGTAAAAGTCATATCAATACATTTATATCATGTGTTGATGAACTTTTTTATTTTCGGATATTCTAAGAAAAAAAGATTTTAATTTAATTAAGAGTTTTTTGGGTTAAAAAATAATCTTATCGTATCTGAAATATTTCTTAATCA
Organism: Impatiens glandulifera; assembly: GCF_907164915.1. Taxonomy (NCBI): domain Eukaryota; kingdom Viridiplantae; phylum Streptophyta; class Magnoliopsida; order Ericales; family Balsaminaceae; genus Impatiens; species Impatiens glandulifera. The sequence continues at coordinate 34,806,157 of NC_061863.1, read as the reverse complement.
ATTTTGGAATATTATGAATTATTTGATTTTAAATTGTATTATTTTTTAAATTTATTCCTCTAGTTTAATCTAAACCTACATTAGGTTTGGTAATATAAAAGTTATTTCAACCAGATATGAATTATCGTAAACCTTATTCGAATATTATTTACAATATTTTAATATGTAATGTGATAGGATCGGCTTTATCAATAGAGACTGGGGTCTGGCTAAGGATGAAGGCTTATGAAAAACGGTTTGAAAGAAATCCTGTTAGGGATTTAATTTGCTTTCTATTTTACGCAAACTTGTGTAAACACTTGAAACTGATTCAAGGCGGAATTGTTTACTTGGGTTTGAAGCACAAGATGAAATATGAAAAGATGAGAGAAATGAACAACACAGCCGTTTGTTTATGGATGTTCGGAGAAACTCTCCTACGTCACCCCTTCTTCCAACCACCGGAAGGATTCACTATAATATGATTAGAATCAATACAGTTTATACACACACTTAGCTCACTATTGAACAGAATACTTTCTGTTCAATTTACAAGATGAAGAATATCACTCAACTAACGGTGTTTTGATTCTAGCTCTCTCTTTCGATTCACACACAGTACAATCAGAAAGAAGCTTCAAAGTTCAGTAAGCAAGATAATTTAATAGTTTCTCTCTCTGCAAAATCATATTGCTTGTTCGTTCGGCAGAATTCGTAAGGCTAGCAGTTGTGCTTATTAAGGCAGATTGTCCGTTGTCCTTGAGATTTGTTAAATAATGAGCAGGAGCTAACGGTCGAATCTTCAAGAATGATACGTGGCACTCTTCCATTGGAAAGCCTCCATTGTACACAACAGGTTCTGAGCACAAGGATCGTGGCCATACATCACTGGTAGTGCGCCGAATATTCCATCAGGGATGTACTTGCAAAACAAGTAATCTGAGGAAAATTTTCTTACATGGAATTCCTTGATTGGATGCATATAATTGTTGTACTAATCTTCACTAGAAAGTGGAGCAGGAGTAGGGTACAGCTATAGCACGTGGGTAGGAGAAATGCTAGATTCAAGCATACTGCTTAAACTGAGCATTTAGACGTATTTCAGTTAGACGGATTGTGAAAATCAGTCTAATGAAATAAGTCATCTTCTTTTAATAGAAAAACGATTATTAGACCGCCTAGTCTAATAGAATTAGACTTGCGTCTAATTACAATAACCATTAGATTGCACGTCTAACTCCACTGAGTTAGACTGTACGTCTAATTCCAGTTCTACCTCAGACTTGTTTGAAGGAGTTAGACGCACATCTAACTTTCACTAATTAGACTACACATCTAATTATTTAATAACCATTAGACTGCACGTCTAACTCCACTGAGTTAGACTGCACGTCTAATTCCGGTTCTACCTCAGACTTGTCTGAAGGAGTTAGACGCACGTCTAACTTTCAAATTCTATTAGACTGCACGTCTAACTTCATTAAGTTAGACTGCACGTCTAATTCTGTATAAATTAGACTACCCGTCTAATTACAAATATATTAGACTACACGTCTAACTCCAATGAGTTAGACTGTACGTCTAATTCTGAATAATAATTAGACTACTCGTCTAATTGCAAACATATTAGACTTACGTCTAATTCCGTGTATTCATTAGACTTACGTCTAATTCTTTACATCTATTAGACTACACGTCTAACTCCGATGAGTTAGACTGTACGTCTAATTCTATTAGACTTACGTCTAATTCCGTGTATTCATTAGACTACACGTCTAATTCTTTACATCTATTAGACTACACGTCTAACTCCACTGAGTTAGACTGTACGTCTAATTCTATTAGACTTACTTCTAATTCTAAATATCTTATTAGACGTCTATTAGACTACACGTCTAACTCTGATGAGTTAGACTGTACGTTTAATTTTATGCAATTAAAGCAAAAATCGGTCTAATGACCCTCATTAGATCCAAGTCTTATAACATATTGTCTCAATACACCTGTATCAAAACTCTTAAGTTATTTCATCATCAAAATCTCAGTGGTTAAATTATTTCAACACTTAGTCAAAATAATTTGACCCAACATAATGTTATGTTATATTTGTTTTTAATAAGTAAAACTTATCTTAACACATTATAAATTATTTTTAGACGTATTTTTTTTTAATATTCTTAGAATATCGGGTATTTTTATTTAAAATAAGAGTTTTTTTCTTTAAAAAATTATTTATAGTATTTCAAAATACGATAGTTTTCTCAATTATTTTGAGATATTACGTTAAATTTATTTTTAATTGCATTTTTTCATTTATTTTATTATAAACTAATTTTAGTTTTGTAATATAAAAGTAATCTCATCTAAATGGACCAAACTTATTAGAATATTATTTACCATATTTTATTATTTTATGAGAGGTTATATTTTTGTTTTATTAAGTAAAAGTCATATCAATTCATTTAAATCATGTGTTGATGAACTTTTTTATTTTTCGAATATACTATGAAAAAAAAGAATTTTAATTTAAATAAGAGTTTTTTGGGTTAAAAAAATTATTTTATCGTATCTGAAATATTTTTTAATCAATTTTGGAATATTATATATTATTTGATTTTAAATTGTATTATTTTTTAAATTTATTCCTCTAGTTTAATCTAAACCTATATTAGGTTTGGTAATATAAAAGTTATTTCAACCAGATATGAATTATCGTAAACCTTATTCGAATATTATTTACAACATTTTATTATTTTATGTTAGGTTGTATTTATTTTTAATAAATAAAACTTATCTTAACACATTATAAATTATTTTTAGACGTATTTTTTTATTTTAGAATATTCTTAGAATATCGGGTATTTTTATTTAAAATGAGAGTTATTTTCTTTAAAAAATTATTTATATTATTTCAAAATACGATGAGTTTTCTTAATTATTTTGAGATATTACATTTAATTTATTTCAAATTGCTTTTTTTTTAATATAAACTAATTTTAGTTTTGTAATATAAAAGTAATCTCGACTAAATGGACCAAACTTATTAGAATATTATTTACCATATTTTATTATTTTATGAGAGGTTGTATTTTGATTTTATTAAGTAAAAGTCATATCAATACATTTAAATCATGTGTTGATGAACTTTTTTATTTTCGGATATTCTAAGAAAAAAAAGGTTTTTAATTTAAATAAGTGTTTTTTGGGTTGAAAAATAATCTTATCGTATTTGAAATATTTCTAAATCAATATTGGAATATTATGAATTATTTGATTTTAAATTGTATTATTTTTTTAATTTATTTCTTTAGTTAAATCTAAACCTAGATAAGGTTTTGTAATATAAAGGTTATCTCAACCAGATATGAATTATCGCAAACCTTATTCGAATATTATTTACAATATTTTCTTATTTTATGTTAGGTTGTATTTGTTTTTAATAAGTAAAACTTATCTTAACACATTATAAATTATTTTTAGACGTATTTTTTTTATATTTTAGAATATTCTTAGAATATCGGGTATTTTTATTTAAAATAAGAGTTTTTTTTGTTAAAAACATTATTTATAGTATTTTAAAATACGATGAGTTTTCTCAATTATTTTGAGATATTACGTTTAATTTATTTTTAATTGCATTTTTTTTCATTTATTTTAATATAAACTAATTTTAGTTTTGTAATATAAAAGTAATCTTATCTAAATTGACCAAACTTATTAGAATATTATTTACCATATTTTATTATTTTATGAGAGGTTATATTTTGATTTTATTAAGTAAAAGTCATATCAATACATTTAAATCATGTGTTGATGAACTTTTTTATTTTCGGATATTCTAAGGAAAAATGGTTTTTAATTTAAATAAGAGTTTTTTGGGTTGTAAAATAATCTTATCGTATTTGAAATATTTCTTAATCAATTTTGGAGTATTATGAATTATTTGATTTTAAATTGTATTATTTTTTTAATTTATTCATTTAGTTTAATCTAAACCTATATTAGGTTTGGTAATATAAAAGTTATTTCAACTAGATATGAATTATCGTAAACCTTATTCGAATATTATTTACAATATTTTAATATGTAATGTGATAGGATTGACTTTATCAATAGAGACTGGGGTCTGGCTAAGGATGAAGGCTTATGAAAAACGGTTTGAAAGAAATCCTGTTATGGATTTAATTCGCTTTCTATTCTACGCAAACTTGTGTAAACACTTGAAACTGATTCAAGGCGGAATTGTTTACTTGGGTTTGAAGCACAAGATGAAATATGAAAAGATGACAGAAATGAACAACACAGCAGTTTGTTTATGGATGTTCGGAGAAACTCTCCTACGTCACTCCTTCTTCCAACCACCAGAAGGATTCACTATAATATGATTAGAATCAATAGAGTTTACACACACACTTAACTCACTATTGAACAGAACACTTTCTGTTCAATTTACAAAATGAAGAATATCACTCACCTAACGGTGTTTTTGTTAGGATCTAGGTCGCGGCTGGAGGACCGGGGTTGTGCCGGTTACCGCGTCTCACTCAAAGGGTGGTGATTAATCCGGTTAGAGATTAATACCGGGGTTTCAATACTACACAAACTGTCACAAACCCTTGAACCAGGTTCAAGCGCGGAAGTGGTTTGTTTCAGGTTGAAGCAGCACACTTATGAAATAGGCCGAACCGGTTTTTAGATAAGACAGGTTTGGAAGTTATTGAGTCGGTTTTGTAACTTGGTGATTCGGTTTAGGTAATGTAGAGTCGGTCAAAGTGATGTAGGTAGGTTAGTACAGATCGGTTATAAAGTAAATCAGGCGGAAAGTAAATAACAAGACAGATTTTTATGGATGTTCGGAGATAAAACTCCTACGTCACCCCTTCCTCTCGAAACCGCGAGAAGGATATTCACTAAGGAATACAAACACAATCCGATCGAGACTTATTTCCTGCTCGATAACACCAGTACAATTTTAACTGAAATTGTAAAGATTACACTTCAACTTTAGCACTTATGCTTTCTAGAGATAGAACACACTCTTTTCACTTGTAGATTAAATGTTCACTGTATCCCTCATTTACTCCTCTTCAGCTGCTCCTTTTATAGGTGAAATATGCCAACGGTCATATTTCGCTTCCTTGAATTTGATTGGTTGAGTAGAGGTTTAGTGATTCAGACCTGACGGTCAACCTTTCAGACCTGGCGGTCTGATCTTCCAGTATGTAGGACAAACCGGCTAGGTTTGTCTTTTACTCAATATGGTGACTGTCGGTTAGACAGTTGTCTGTACTTGGAAGATTGTCTTTCTGATTTATCCTGAAGTGGAAAGATCTTGTAGAACGGTCTTCTGCAGCCTGCTGACTGTCCTCAGACTTGTATGAATATGGCAATGTTCAGTCTGTTTCTTTGGTATCATTCTCAACAGATACCCGAAGTATCTTCTTATGCTGGTCGGTTATTTGTCTTAACCGGATGTCTTCCGGTTATTGCTTTGGCTTCTGGTCGGTTAATGACCGACTATCTGGTGTTTCCGGCCTTCTTGTTTTGACCGATCATGCCTTCTTGTTTGGTCACGCTTCTGGTTGGTTAAGTTTCTTAACCGATGACTTGACCGGTTGGTTTTCTCAATCCGGTTGGGTATTTTGACTGCTCCGGTTCTTTGTTCCTGCATGGGAGGTTTATTTGTGTTAAGTTCTGTTTGACCGGTCTGATTTTATCTAACAGTTTTGATTCTAGCTCTCTCTTTCGATTCACACACAGTATAATCAGAAAGAAGCTTCAAAGTTCAGTAAGCAAGATGATAGAATACTTTCTCTCTCTGCAAAATCAGATTGCTTGTTCGTTCGGCAGAATTCGTAAGGCTAGCAGTTGTGCTTATTAAGGCAGATTGTCCGTTGTCCTTGAGATTTGTTAAATAATGAGCAGGAGCTAACGGTCAAATCTTAAAGAATGATACGTGGCACTCTTCCATTGGAAAGCCTCCATTGTACACAGCAGGTTCTGAGCACAAGGATCGTGGCTATACATCACTGGTAGTGTGCCGAATATTCCATCAGGGATGTACCTGCAAAACAAGTAATTTGAGAAAAATTCTCTTACATGGCATTCCTTGATTGGATGCATATAGCTGTTGTACTAATCTTCACTAGAAAGTGGAGCAGGAGTAGGGTACAGCTATAGCACGTGAGTAGGAGAAATGCTAGATTCAAGCGTACTGCCTAAACTGAGCATTTAGACGTATTTCAGTTAGACGGATTGTGAATAAGTCATCTCCTTCTAATAGAAAAACGACTATTAGACCGTCTAGTCTAATAGAATTAGACTTGCGTCTAATTACAATAACCATTAGATTGCACGTCTAACTCCACTTAGTTAGACTGCACGTCTAATTCTGGTTCTACCTCAAACTTGTCTGAAGGAGTTAGACGCACGTCTAACTTTCACTAATTAGACTACACGTCTAATTATTCAATAACCATTAGACTGCACGTCTAACTCCACTGAGTTAGACTGCACGTCTAATTCCGGTTCTACCTCAGACTTGTCTGAAGGAGTTAGACGTACGTTTAACTTTCACTAATTAGACTACACGTCTAATTATCCAATAACCATTAGACTGCACGTCTAATTCCGGTTCTACCTCAGACTTGTCTGAAGGAGTTAGACGTACGTCTAACTTTCACTAATTGGACTACACGTCTAATTATCTAATAACCATTAAGTTAGACTGCACGTCTAACTCCACTGAGTTAGACTGCTCGTCTAATTCCACTGAGTTAGACTGCACGTCTAATTCCGGTTCTACCTCAAATTTGTCTGAAGGAGTTAGACGCAAGTCTAACTTTCACATTCTAATTGACTACACATCTCACTTCATTAAGTTAGACTGCACGTCTAATTTCGCATAAATTAGACTACACGTCTAACTCCAATGAGTTAGACTGTACGTCTAATTCCGAATAATAATTAGACTACTCGTCTAATTGCAAACATATTAGACTTACGTCTAATTCCTTGTATTCATTAGACTTACGTCTAATTCTTTACATCTATTAGACTACATGTCTAACTCCGATGAGTTAGACTGTACGTCTAATTCTATTAGACTTACGTCTAATTCCGTGTATTCATTATACTATACGTCTAATTCTTTACATCTATTAGACTACACATCTAACTCCACTGAGTTAGACTATACGTCTAATTCTATTAGACTTACGTCTAATTCCAAATATCTTATTAGACGTCTATTAGACTACACGTCTAACTCTGATGAGTTAGACTGTACGTCTAATTTTATGCAATGAAAGCCAAAATCGGTCTAATGACCCTCATTAGATCCAAGTCTTATAACATATTGTCTCAATACACCTGTATCAAAACTCATAAGTTATTTCATCATCAAAATCTCAGTGGTTAAATTATTTCAACACTTAGTCAAAATAATTTGACCCAACATAATGTTATGTTATATTTGTTTTTCATAAGTAAAACTTATCTTAACACATTATAAATTATTTTTAGACGTATTTTTTTATATTTTAGAATATTCTTAGAATATCGGGTATTTTTATTTAAAATACGAGTTTTTTTTTGTTAAAAACATTATTTATAGTATTTCAAAATACGATGAGTTTTCTCAATTATTTTGAGATATTACGTTTAATTTATTTTTAATTGCATTTTTTTCATTTATTTTATTATAAACTAATTTTAGTTTTGTAATATAAAAGTAATCTCATCTAAATGGACCAAACTTATTAGAATATTATTTACCATATTTTATTATTTTATGAGAGGTTATATTTTGATTTTATTAAGTAAAAGTCATATCAATACATTTAAATCATGTGTTGATGAACTTTTTTATTTTCGGATATTCTAAGAAAAAAAGATTTTAATTTAAATAAGAGTTTTTTGGGTTAAAAAATAATCTTATCGTATTTGAAATATTTCTTAATCAATTTTGGAATATTATGAATTATTTGATTTTAAATTGTATTATTTTTTTTATTTTATTCCTTTAGTTTAATCTAAACCTAGATTAGGTTTTGTAATATAAAAGTTATCTAACCAGATATGAATTATCGCAAACCTTATTCGAATATTATTTACAATATTTTATTATATAATGTTAGGTTGTATTTGTTTTTAATAAGTAAAACTTATCTTAACACATTATAAATTATTTTTAGACGTATTTTTTTTATTTTAGAATATTCTTAGAATATCGGGTATTTTTATTTAAAATAATAGTTTTTTTTTGTTTAAAAAATTATTTATAGTATTTCAAAATACGATGAGTTTTCTCAATTATTTTGAGATATTACATTTAATTTATTTCAAATTGCATTTTTGTTCATTTATTTTAATTTAAACTAATTTTAGTTTTGTAATATAAAAGTAATCTCAACTAAATGGACCAAACTTATTAGAATATTATTTACCATATTTTATTATTTTATGAGAGGTTGTATTTTGATTTTATTAAGTAAAAGTCATATCAATACATTTAAATCATGTGTTGATGAACTTTTTTATTTTCGGATATTCTAAGAAAAAAAGGATTTTAATTAAAATAAGAGTTTTTTGGGTTAAAAAATAATCTTATCGTATTTGAAATATTTCTTAATCAATTTTGGAATATTATGAATTATTTGATTTTAAATTGTATTATTTTTTTTATTTTATTCCTTTAGTTTAATCTAAACCTAGATTAGGTTTTGTAATATAAAAGTTATCTCAACCAGATATGAATTATCGCAAACCTTATTCGAATATTATTTACAATATTTTATTATTTTATGTTAGGTTGTATTTGTTTTTAATAAGTAAAACTTATCTTAACACATTATAAATTATTTTTAGACGTATTTTTTTTATATTTTAGAATATTCTAAGAATATCGGGTATTTTTATTTAAAATAAGAGTTTTTTTTTGTTAAAAACATTATTTATAGTATTTGAAAATACGACGAGTTTTCTCAATTATTTTAAGATATTACGTTTAATTTATTCTTAATTGCATTTTTTCATTTTTTTTAATATAAACTAATTTTAGTTTTTTAATATAAAAGTAATCTCATCTAAATGGACCAAACTTATTAGAATATTATTTACCATATTTTATTATTTTATGAGAGGTTATATTTTAATTTTATTAAGTAAAAGTCATATCAATACATTTAAATCATGTGTTGATGAACTTTTTTATTTTCGGATATTCTAAGAAAAAAAAGGATTTTAATTTAAATAAGAGTTTTTTAGGTTAAAAAATAATCTTATCGTATTTGAAATATTTCTTAATCAATTTTGTAATATTATGAATTATTTGATTTTAAATTGTATTATTTTTTTAATTTATTTCTTTAGTTTAATCTAAACCTAGATAAGGTTTTGTAATATAAAAGTTATCTCAACCAGATATGAATTATCGCAAACCTTATTCGAATATTATTTATAATATTTTATTATTTTATGTGAGGTTGTATTTATTTTTAATAAGTAAAACTTATCTTAACACATTATAAATTATTTTTAGAACGTATTTTTTTTTATATTTTAGAATATTCTAAGAATATCGGGTATTTTTATTTAAAATAAGAGTTTTTTTTTTAAAACATTATTTATAGTATTTGAAAATACGACGAGTTTTCTCAATTATTTTGAGATATTACGTTTAATTTATTCTTAATTGCATTTTTTCATTTTTTTTAATATAAACTAATTTTAGTTTGTTAATATAAAAGTAATCTCATCTAAATGGACCAAACTTATTAGAATATTATTTACCATATTTTATTATTTTATGAGAGGTTATATTTTGATTTTATTAAGTAAAAGTCATATCAATACATTTAAATCATGTGTTGATGAACTTTTTTATTTTCGGATATTCTAAGAAAAAAAGGATTTTAATTTAAATAAGAGTTTTTTGGGTTAAAAAATAATCTTATCGTATTTGAAATATTTCTTAATCAATTTTGGAATATTATGAATTATTTGATTTTAAATTGTATTATTTTTTATTTTATTCCTTTAGTTTAATCTAAACCTAGATTAGGTTTTGTAATATAAAAGTTATCTCAACCAGATATGAATTATCGCAAACCTTATTCGAATATTATTTACAATATTTTATTATTTTATGTTAGGTTGTATTTGTTTTTAATAAGTAAAACTTATCTTAACACATTATAAATTATTTTTAGACGTATTTTTTTATATTTTAGAATATTCTTAGAATATCGGGTATTTTTATTTAAAATAATAGTTTTTTTGTTTAAAAAATTATTTATAGTATTTCAAAATACGATGAGTTTTCTCAATTATTTTGAGATATTACGTTTAATTTATTTCTAATTGCATTTTTTTCATTTTTTTTAATATAAACTAATTTTAGTTTTGTAATATAAAAGTAATCTCATCTAAATGGACCAAACTTATTAGAATATTATTTACCATATTTTATTATTTTATGAGAGGTTGTATTTTGATTTTATTAAGTAAAAGTCATATCAATACATTTAAATCATGTGTTGATGAACTTTTTTATTTTCGGATATTCTAAGAAAAAAGGATTTTAATTTAAATAAGAGTTTTTTGGGTTAAAAAATAATCTTATCGTATTTGAAATATTTCTTAATCAATTTTGGAATATTATGAATTATTTGATTTTAAATTGTATTATTTTTTTATTTTATTCCTTTAGTTTAATCTAAACCTAGATTAGGTTTTGTAATATAAAAGTTATCTCAACCAGATATGAATTATCGCAAACCTTATTCGAATATTATTTACAATATTTTATTATTTTATGTTAGGTTGTATTTGTTTTTAATAAGTAAAACTTATCTTAACACATTATAAATTAATTTTAGACGTATTTTTTTATATTTTAGAATATTCTTAGAATATCGGGTATTTTTATTTAAAATAAGAGTTTTTTTTGTTAAAACAATTATTTATAGTATTTCAAAATACGATGAGTTTTCTCAATTATTTTGAGATATTACGTTTAATTTATGTTCATATGCATTTTTTTCATTTATTTTAATATAAACTAATTTTAGTTTTGTAATATAAAAGTAATCTCAACTAAATGGACCAAACATAATATAATATTATTTACCATATTTATTATTTTATGAGAGGTTATATTTTGATTTTATTAAGTAAAAGTCATATCAATACATTTAAATCATGTGTTGATGAACTTTTTTATTTTCGGATATTCTAAGAAAAAAAGGATTTTAATTTAAATAAGAGTTTTTTGGGTTAAAAATAATCTTATCGTATTTGAAATATTTCTTAATCAATTTTGGAATATTATGAATTATTTGATTTTAAATTGTATTATTTTTTTATTTTATTCCTTTAGTTTAATCTAAACCTAGATTAGGTTTTGTAATATAAAAGTTATCTCAACCAGATATGAATTATCGCAAACCTTATTCGAATATTATTTACAATATTTTATTATTTTATGTTAGGTTGTATTTGTTTTTAATAAGTAAACTTATCTTAACACATTATAAATTATTTTTAGACGTATTTTTTATTTTAGAATATTCTTAGAATATCGGGTATTTTTATTTAAAATAATAGTTTTTTTCTTTAAAAAATTATTTATAGTATTTCAAAATACGATGAGTTTTCTAATTATTTTGAGATATTACGTTTAATTTATTTTAAATTGCATTTTTTTCATTTATTTTAATTTAAACTAATTTTAGTTTTGTAATATAAAAGTAATCTCGACTAAATGGACCAAACTTATTAGAATATTATTTACCATATTTATTATTTTATGAGAGGTTGTATTTTGATTTTATTAAGTAAATGTCATATCAATACATTTAAATCATGTGTGATAGACTTTTTATTTTCGGATATTCTAAGAAAAAAAGGTTTTTAATTTAAATAAGCGTTTTTTGGGCTGAAAAATAATCTTATCGTATTTGAAATATTTCTAAATCAATTTTGGAATATTATGAATTATTTGATTTTAAATTGTATTATTTTTTTAATTTATTCATGTAGTTTAATCTAAACCTAGATTAGGTTTTGTAATATAAAAGTTATCTCAACCAGATATGAATTATCGCAAACCTTATTCGAATATTATTTACCATGTTGTAATATTTTATGTTAGGTTGTATTTGTTTTTAATAAGTAAAACTTATCTTAACACATTATAAATTATTTTTAGACGTATTTTATTATATTTTAGAATATTCTTAGAATATCGGGTATTTTATTTAAAATAAGAGTTTTTTTTGTTAAAAACATTATTTATAGTATTTGAAAATACGATGAGTTTTCTTAATTATTTTGAGATATTACGTTTAATTTATTTTTAATTGCATTTTTTTAATTTTTTTTTAATTTAAACTAATTTTAGTTTTGTAATATAAAAGTAATCTCGACTAAATGGACCAAACTTATTAGAATATTATTTACCATATTTTATTATTTTATGAGAGATTCTATTTTGATTTTATTAAGTAAAAGTCATATCAATACATTTAAATCATGTGTTGATGAACTTTTTTATTTTCGGATATTCTAAGAAAAAAAAGAATTTTAATTTAAATAAGAGTTTTTTGTGTTAAAAAATTATCTTATCGTATTTGAAATATTTCTTAATCAATTTTGGAATATTATGAATTATTTAATTTTAAATTGTATATTTTTTTAAATTTATTTCTTTAGTTCAATCAAAACCTATATTAGTGTTAGATAAAATTAGACCGGTTCACAGAACTTAACAAATAAACCTTCCATGCAGGAGCAAAGGAACCGGATCGGTCAAACAAATGAACCGGTTAAGAAGATTAACCGGTTAAACTATTAAACCGACCAGGAACATTCGAAACATAACCGCACAAAGAAAGGATCGGCCAAAGCTAAAAACCGGAGCACCAGACAGCCGATCAGCTAGAAGGCAAAGGAATAACCAGAAGCTGTCCGGTTAAACCAATTACACCGGAAGCCATCCGGTGAAAAGTCCAAATGAACGACCAGCACAAGAAATTATTTTGGGTATCTGTTGAGAATGATATCAAAGGAACAGACTGAACATTTCCATATCCATACAAGTCTGAGGAAAGTATGCAGGCTACAGAAGACAGTCCTAAAGGATCTTTCCACTTTCAGGATAAATCAGAGGCAATCTTCCAAGTACAGACAACTGTCTAACCAACAGTTACCACATTGAGTAAAAGATAAACCTAGTAGGTTTGTCTTACACACCGGAAGAACAGATTGCAAAGTTTGTAGAGTTGACCGCCAAGTCTGAAAAGATGACCGTAGGGTCTGAATCACTGAACCTCTGCTCAGCCAATCAGATTCAAGAAAGCGAAATATGACCGTTGGCATATTTCACCTATAAAAGGAACAGTTGAAGAAGAGTAAATGCGGGACAAGTGACATACGGGACACAAGTGACACAACGAGCAATTTAATTTACAAGTGATAAAAGTGTGTTCTCTCTCTAGAAAAGCTTAAGTGCTAAGTTGAAGTGTGTATTTTACAATTTCGGTGTAAATTGTAAGGGTGTTATCGAGCAGGAAATAAGTCTCGATCGGATTGTATTTGTATTTCTTAGTGAATATCCTTCTCGTGGTTTCGAGAGGAAGGGGTGACGTAGGAGTTTTATCTCCGAACATCCATAAAAACCTGTTTTGTTATTTACTTTCTGCTGGTTTTACATTCTAAGCGACCTACACCATTTAACCGACCTACACCATTTTGACCGAATCTACACTATCTAAACTGAATCACCAAGTTACAAAAACTGACCCATTAATTTCCAAACCTGTCCTATTCAAAACCGGTTCTGCCTATCTTGTGAGTGTGTTGCTTCAATCTGAAACAAACCTCTTCCGCGCTTGAACCTAGTTCAATGGTTTGTGACAGTTTGTGTAGTATTGAAACCCTGGTGTTAATCTCTAACCGGATTAATCACCACCCTTTGAGTAAGACGCGCCAAACCGGCCCAACCCCGGTCCTCCAGCGGCGACCTAGATCCTAACAATTGGTATCAGAGCAGTTAGTTTCAATACTCAAACGAGCATGTCTTTCGATAGGCCTCCAATGCTAGAAGGTGATGATTTTGCCAACTAGAAGGCACGCATGCACCTACACTTAATCACCTTGGATGATGAGATGGATCTCATTATGGCCGAAGGACCGATAATCATTGATAACGACAGGAAGGAATGGACAGCTGAAGATAGGAGATGAAATAACCTGGATAACCATGCTAGAAACCGGATCTCCAATAGTGTGGACAGAAACACATACTGCAAGATTAGAGACTGCAAAACCGCAAAGGAAACATGGGACACGGTTATTCAGATTTACGAGGGAAATGAAAGAACCAAGGAAAACAAGATAATGGTAGCTACGCAGAAGTTTAAAAGCATCAAGATGAAACCGGGAGAAATAATGAGGGAATACAGTGACCGGTTCACTGGTGTGTTAGATGAGCTAGCAACCCTTGGCAAGAGGTACGACAACAAGGAGGTTATCATGAAAGAATTAAGATCTCTTCCAAGTGCGTGGGACATAAAGACAATGGTGATGAGGGAATCAAACTGCCTAAGTAAGATGAAGCTACATGATGTATTCGAAGATCTTAAGGCATATGAGTTCGAAATGAGATCTAGGACTGAAGAAGAAGTCTCTGCCTCAACCTCAACCAGAGAACTGATCACATCTACCGAACCGGTTGCACCTGCACCGATCAGAACCGCCGAACAGTTCACCGAGGATGCCATGGCAATGCTTGCACAGAAGTTTGGGAGGTTCATGAAAAGAAGCCAACCAACAAACTACAACTATGGTGATAAATCCAATGTAAGGTGTTATAACTGTAACTGTTTGGGACATTTCAAGTGGGAATGCAGAAAACCGAGGAGGGATGACCGGAAACCGGATTACCAAAATAACCGAAACAACTATCAACAAACCGGTGAAGGAAGTGAGGTTCAGAAAGCACTGATAGCCGATGATGGAGGAAGCCTATGGGCTCACAGTGACAGCGATGATGAACTCACATGCCTCATGGCAAATGAGGAACAGGTATTTGACTCTCCCTGTGAAGAATTTACTAAAGATGAGTTATATAATGCATTGAATGATATGGTAGAAGAATATAAGAACCTGCTAGCCATGTTACCTAAGCAACTCAATTTTAGAACCGATCCTATAGTACCCATTTTGACAGAACCGGAAATACCCGTTCTAACCGAACCAGAGGTCATAGAACCTGATAAAATTCCTACCTTAGAAATCGAGTTAGCACCGGAACCACTACTCAAGATCGAACCGTCTAGTGAACCAGTTTGAGAATTAACCGAGGAGGAAAATGCCCGACTCCAGTATAAGATGGCCGCATATAAGAGATCTAGTGACATGGTGAACAAGATGTGTAGCTACAAGAGACACCCTACTTGCATGTTCGGTTTAGGATACATAGACGATAGATCCAAAAAACATAAACCCGTAGAAAGAGTAAGGTTCTCAAAAAACGACCTCCCCCTCATAAGATTTGTTAGAAGTTCCTTAACCGCTGAAGAGGAATTGACCGCATACTATACGGAAGAAAAACTAACCTATGTAGGTTCAACTGCCTCTGAAAAATGGCTTGACCCTGAGAAAAGAAAAGCCGACCTGCTCAAGAATAGGAGAGCCAATCATCGACCACATAGGACAAATTACAAATCACACTCATTTAAGGCCCTCGCAGGAGAACCGAAGTATCCAAAACCGAGTGCCAAAAGAACGGTTAAGACCTTAGCAAAGAAAGCCGTCCGGTTTGTCAAAGTTTGGATGCCCAAGGGACTAACCGCATGTGGACCCAAGTGAATGTGGGTACCAAATAGTTGTAAATATGTACATTTTGCAGGACATAAAGAAACGGCTAGGAAACTCTGAATGGTATTTGGACAGTGGTTGCTCCAGGCATATGACCGGGAACAACAACCTGCTAACCGACATCAATATAGAAACCGGTGCACTAATCACTTTCGGTGACAACTCAAAAGGTAGAACTGTGGGCAAGGGTAAGATTGTCCATGGTAACCTAACAATTGATAATGTGCTCTTAGTAGAAAACCTACGCTTTAACTTGCTAAGCATTAGTCAAATGTGTGATGCTGGATACACGGTAGAATTTCTTAAACATGCATGCTTAGTTAAGAACTCTCAAGGCACTATACTACTAACCGGAAATAGGCTAGGAAATATTTACAAGGTAGACTGGAAAACTAAGGTAGAATATCCTGTATGCATGATAGCTAAGACTGATCAAACCTGGTTATGGCATAAGAGACTAAACCATCTGAACATGAAAACCTTAAACTACATTCGCGGTAAAAAGCTAGTTGAAGGTATTCCTGACATAGTATTTAATAAGGATAAGGTTTGCTCAGCATGTCAAATGGGTAAACAGACTAAGTCAACCTTTAAGAGTAAGGGAAACATTCAATCTAGTCGATGCTTAGATCTCCTTCACATGGACTTATTTGGACCGATTCAGGTCATTAGCCTAGGTGGTATGCTCTACACCATGGTAGTTATTGATGATTACTCTAGATTTACATGGGTAATATTCTTACCATCCAAACGTGAAACCGCAGCCAACTTGATCACACTACTTAAACATTTGCAAAATGAAAAATCAACTTGCATCAATAGCATTAAAAGTGATAGAGGTACAAAATTTACCAACAGCACTTTAACCGCATTTCTTGATGAATCCGGTATTAGACACGAGTTGTCTAGTGCTAGGACTACTCAACAAAATGGCCTGGCCGAGAGAAGAAACCGGACTCTCAAAGAAGCCGCACGGTCTATGATAGCCGATTTGGGTATTGCTCAGAAATTTTGGGCTGAGGCTATCAACACCGCATGCTATACACAAAACCGGTCTGTGATTAACAAATTTGTTAGGATCGGGGACGCCCTTGGAGGACCGGGGTGTTTTCCGGTTTTAAGAAGGGTGGCCGCTTACAACAACACAACACACACTAGTTGGTGATAGTCCGGTTAGAGACTAAAACCTTTCTTAACACTACGCAAACCGTTACAAACTTCTTGAACCGAGTTCAAGTGCGGAAGTAGTTTGTTTCGGCTTGAAGCAACACACAAGACTTTGGATGATGTTTTAGAAGGAGTGGGTTTTATGGATATGAGTGACCGGTTTTAGGAGTATGATTGGTTTTGAGGTTAAGGTTAAATAAGCAAGAAATGAAAGCAAAGAAAGAACACGAGACACGAAATTTGTTTATGGATGTTCGGAGCAAACCCTCCTACGTCACCCCTTCTTCTCAGGTTATGAGAAGGATCTCCACTAACTCTTTAGAGTTACAATTACACTTCCAGTCGAGCCCAACTTCGCTACTCGCCGGTTACACCAAACTCACTATTTGATGTAATACAACAACTCAACACAACAACACACAAAAAAGTTTCCGGTTTTAGGCAAACCGGTTTTTGGAATATATGACTTTATCTCTATAACTTAATGATTTTCTCAAAAAGATGTGATTAATATTTTTCACTTGATTGCTGCTTTAAATGAGGACGTCTCGTCTTCCTTTTATAGCTGAGAGGACACAACGGTCATATTTTCTCTCTCCTAGTAATGATCAAGAGGCTTGCACGCCTTCCTTCTTGGACAGATCAATTTGGACACATGGCAGACATGCGCTTAGCCGGTTTGCATGTTGGACACATGGCAGACATGCTCTTAGCCGGCCGCCTGCCTGACAGCTACCTGCTGCCTGAAGATTGCTTCTGGATTTGGACAAGCATGCCTGACAGCTACCTGCTGCCTGAAGATTGCTTCTGGATTTGGACAAGCATGCCTGACAGCTACCTGCTTCCTGAAGATTGCTTCTGGATTTGGACAAGCATGCCTGACAGCTACCTGCTGCCTGAAGATTGCTTCTGGATTTGGATTACTCATTTAATAACCGGAGCTTGACAGCATTTAATCAACCGGAACATTCATGACTGAGCGGCTGCAGTTAATCAACCGGAACATTTATGACTGAGCGGCTGCAGTTAATCAACCGGAGCATTTATGACTGAGCGATTGCACTTAATCAACCGGAACATTTATGACTGGGCGGTTGCACTTAATCAACCGGAGCATTTATGACTGGGCGGTTGCACTTAATTAACCGGAACATTTATGACTTAGCGGTTGCACTTAATCAACCGGAGCATTTATGACTGAGCGGTTGCACTTAATCAACCGGAGTATTTATGACTGGGCGGTTGCACTTAATCAACCGGAGCATTTATGACTGAGCGGTTGCATTAAGTGTCGGTTGACCAATCCGGTTTGACTGAACTTTACTGACCGGTTCCGGACTCCTTGACTGAACTCCGGTTGACCAACCGGTTGACTGAACTTCTTGGACAAACCGGTTGCGGTTGCTTTTACTTCAAACCGAAGTCAAACAACCGGAACGGTATATATATAATTCCAACCGAATGGATTTTGCTCAATTTCCCTGAAACAGCAAAACTTTAAATATTATTTGCAGCCAGTGGGATTTGATCCCTAGTCACCTGTGTGACAGGCAGAGGCATTTACCACTACGCTACAACAACTTCTTGTTATATTTAAACCAGTTAATATATTTGATATAACTTAGCGGTTTAACATATATTTTTCATAAGTTATAACAATTATTTTCTAACCGGTTTAAAATTAATCTACTTAATTTTTCTATCAATTTCTCCCTTTTTGATTATTTAGAATAAATATTCAAAACTTGTAATGTGTGGCCGGTTTTGAGAAAATTAACTTACTTAATTTTTCTATCAATTTCTCCCTTTTTGATTATTTAGAATAAATATTCAAAACTTGTAATGTGTGGCCGGTTTTGAGAAAATTAACTTACTTAATTTTTCTATCAATTTCTCCCTTTTTGATTATTTAGAATAAATATTCAAAACTTGTAATGTGTGGCCGGTTTTGAGAAAATTAACTTACTTAATTTTTCTATCAATTTCTCCCTTTTTGATTATTTAGAATAAATATTCAAAACTTGTAATGTGTGGCCGGTTTTGAGAAAATTAACTTACTTAATTTTTCTATCAATTTCTCCCTTTTTGATTATTTAGAATAAATATTCAAAACTTGTAATGTGTGGCCGGTTTTGAGAAAATTAACTTACTTAATTTTTCTATCAATTTCTCCCTTTTTGATTATTTAGAATAAATATTCAAAACTTGTAATGTGTGGCCGGTTTTGAGAAAATTAACTTACTTAATTTTTCTATCAATTTCTCCCTTTTTGATTATTTAGAATAAATATTCAAAACTTGTAATGTGTGGCCGGTTTTTAAAAATCTTATATTTGTTTGGCCGGTTTTAAAGAGCTTACACTTGTTTGACCGGTTTTAAAGAGCTTACACTTGTTTGGCCGGTTTTTGAAGTACTTACACTTGTTTGGCCGGTTTTAAAGAGCTTACACTTGTTTGGCCGGTTTTAAAGAGCTTACACTTGTTTGGCCGGTTTTTGGAAAAACGGTTTCGTTTAAGAAATTTTTTTTTTTTTTAACAAATTTTCTTCAAATTCTGTAATCTAACAGTTCTAAAATATTTCTAAGGGAAGAAAACTTAGACTCGAGAAGTGGCTTTGTGAGGATGTTAGCCACTTCATTCTTGTTCCCTTCAAATGATGTGTTCGTCAGCAGCCGGCTGTCCGGATGCCATGCTATCTCTTCCAAGCTTCTGTCTTGATTTACCTGCATTCATAGACAATAAAGAATCTGGTCCCCATTTTTCTTTGGGTCCGTGGCTTATTAATCCCTTAGGAATCCAGACTTTAATAAGTCGGATAACTTTCCCGGTTATGGTTCTAATTACTTTTCCGGTGTTTGGCTTGACATCTTTCTGTTGTCCTAAGAGTGCCTTATTTTGTGGGTGTGTATCGGTTTGTTTACCTGCTGGCCGGTTGGCTTTCCTTCTCTCAGGATGAAGCCATTTTTCCGAGTCAGTTGGACTTACATATTTTATTTCTTTTTCCGGTTTTGAGTCACGTTCTTCCTCATTTTCGGTTGATGAACTCTTGACAAATCTTATGAAAGGAAGATTGTCTTTTGTGAGTTTCATCCCGTTGGAATGCTTGTGAGTGGCGGATTTGTTATAACCAATACCAAATTTACATTTGGGATGTCTTTGGTAATTAGACATCTAGCTTACCGCTTCACTAGATCTTTTCCAAGAAGCCGTGACATATTTAATTCTCTCATTTTCTTCGGTTAACGATTGGACTGTCTCCTTGAGCTTCTCATTCTCTAAGGATAGTCCAACCGGTTCGTAAGTCTCGGTTCCGCTTGGCTCACCAGCGGTACCACTTGACTTTCCGGTTTCATATTTTGTTTGGGTCGGTATTAAAACAGCCAATTTTTTGAACTCATCGACCATGTCGTTGAGTGCAATAACTAAGTCTTCTTTAGTAAATTCTTCAGAAGAGAAATCAAATACCTCAGATTCTTTCTCCGCCATGAAGCATGCATCAACTTTATCATCGCCGTCGCTGGATGATGAGTCGTCAGAATCGCTATCGGCCCATTTGCTATTGATTTCATAAGCTATCAGAGCCTTATGATCTTTCCGGTTCTCCTTTATTTGGTCGCTGCCCTCACACAATTGGATCAACTTCTCCCAAATTTCTTTAGCAGAAGAGCAAAACTTGATTTTACTAAACATGTTTTTGTCCAACGACTTGAACAAAATATTTTTGGCAACATTATCCAAGTTATTCATCTTCTTATCTTCCGTCGTCCATTTGTATCTTGGCTTATCAATCTTTATCGGGCCATCGGTAATAACATACCACATGTCATCGTCTTGTGAGGCCAAATGCACTTCCATCCGTATCTTCCAATCAACATATTCTTCGATGCAGAACATGGGGGGCTCGTTGATGAAAGACATGATGGTATTCGGTTGCTTGAGTGTTAAGATCCTTGCTCTGATACCACTTGTTAGGATCGGGGACGCCCTTGGAGGACCGGGGTGTTTTCCGGTTTCAAGAAGGGTGGCCGCTTACAACAACACAACACACACTAGTTGGTGATAGTCCGGTTAGAGACTAAAACCTTTCTTAACACTACGCAAACCGTTACAAACTTCTTGAACCGAGTTCAAGTGCGGAAGTAGTTTGTTTCGGCTTGAAGCAACACACAAGACTTTGGATGATGTTTTAGAAGGAGTGGGTTTTATGGATATGAGTGACCGGTTTTAGGAGTATGATTGGTTTTGAGGTTAAGGTTAAATAAGCAAGAAATGAAAGCAAAGAAAGAACACGAGACACGAAATTTGTTTATGGATGTTCGGAGCAAACCCTCCTACGTCACCCCTTCTTCTCAGGTTATGAGAAGGATCTCCACTAACTCTTTAGAGTTACAATTACACTTCCGGTCGAGCCCAACTTCGCTACTCGCCGGTTACACCAAACTCACTATTTGATGTAATACAACAACTCAACACAACAACACACAAAAAAGTTTCCGGTTTTAGGCAAACCGGTTTTTGGAATATATGACTTTATCTCTATAACTTAATGATTTTCTCAAAAAGATGTGATTAATATTTTTCACTTGATTGCTGCTTTTAATGAGGACGTCTCGTCTTCCTTTTATAGCTGAGAGGACACAACGGTCATATTTTCTCTCTCCTGGTAATGATCAAGAGGCTTGCACGCCTTCCTTCTTGGACAGATCAATTTGGACACATGGCAGACATGCGCTTAGCCGGTTTGCATGTTGGACACATGGCAGACATGCTCTTAGCCGGCCGCCTGCCTGACAGCTACCTGCTGCCTGAAGATTGCTTCTGGATTTGGACAAGCATGCCTGACAGCTACCTGCTGCCTGAAGATTGCTTCTGGATTTGGACAAGCATGCCTGACAGCTACCTGCTTCCTGAAGATTGCTTCTGGATTTGGACAAGCATGCCTGACAGCTACCTGCTGCCTGAAGATTGCTTCTGGATTTGGATTACTCATTTAATAACCGGAGCTTGACAGCATTTAATCAACCGGAACATTTATGACTGAGCGGCTGCAGTTAATCAACCGTAACATTTATGACTGAGCGGCTGCAGTTAATCAACCGGAGCATTTATGACTGAGCGGCTGCAGTTAATCAACCGGAGCATTTATGACTGAGCGATTGCACTTAATCAACCGGAACATTTATGACTGGGCGGTTGCACTTAATCAACCGGAACATTTATGACTGGGCGGTTGCACTTAATCAACCGGAGCATTTATGACTGGGCGGTTGCACTTAATTAACCGGAACATTTATGACTTAGCGGTTGCACTTAATTAACCGGAACATTTATGACTTAGCGGTTGCACTTAATCAACCGGAGCATTTATGACTGGGCGGTTGCACTTAATCAACCGGAGCATTTATGACTGAGCGGTTGCATTAAGTGTCGGTTGACCAATCCGGTTTGACTGAACTTTACTGACCGGTTCCGGACTCCTTGACTGAACTCCGGTTGACCAACCGGTTGACTGAACTTCTTGGACAAACCGGTTGCGGTTGCTTTTACTTCAAACCGAAGTCAAACAACCGGAACGGTATATATATACTTCCAACCGAATGGATTTTGCTCAATTTCCCTGAAACAGCAAAACTTTAAATATTATTTGCAGCCAGTGGGATTTGATCCCTAGTCACCTGTGTGACAGGCAGAGGCATTTACCACTACGCTACAACAACTTCTTGTTATATTTAAACCAGTTAATATATTTGATATAACTTAGCGGTTTAACATATATTTTTCATAAGTTATAACAATTATTTTCTAACCGGTTTAAAATTAATCTACTTAATTTTTCTATCAATTTCTCCCTTTTTGATTATTTAGAATAAATATTCAAAACTTGTAATGTGTGGCCGGTTTTGAGAAAATTAACTTACTTAATTTTTCTATCAATTTCTCCCTTTTTGATTATTTAGAATAAATATTCAAAACTTGTAATGTGTGGCCGGTTTTGAGAAAATTAACTTACTTAATTTTTCTATCAATTTCTCCCTTTTTGATTATTTAGAATAAATATTCAAAACTTGTAATGTGTGGCCGGTTTTGAGAAAATTAACTTACTTAATTTTTCTATCAATTTCACAACAAAACACCGTATGAGGTATACTTTAACAGGGTTCCCAACCTTAAGTACCTTAAGATTTTCGGGTGTAAATGTTATATTCACATAAATGGAAAAACTTATCTATCTGCCTTTGATGCAAAAACCGACACTGGGATCATGTTAGGTTACTCAGTAGTGAGTAAGGCATATAGAGTATATAACAATAGAACCTTAACCATGGAGGAATCACTTCACGTTGTTTTCGATGAATCAGTTGAGAGTAACACTGCATCATGCTTTGATCTACACAACAGATTGGAAAATACCAATATCCATTCTGATGGTGAAGATGAAACTCCGGTTTTTAGGCGGTTTGTCCATGACCAAATGGGTAATAATGAAACCCAACCGGATCAAGCTGTTCCACAACAGGAAGCTGACACTTCGGTTCAAACCGAGGAAATCGGTCGGTCTGACAATCCTGTTCAGCCTACCGATATGTCTAGCCTTGATCAAGCAAACGGTAATTTGGTAGACACCTCTGAACCGAATTTCAAAAGAAACACCAAACATCCTCCTGAGCAAATTATAGGTGACCCTTTAGAACCTGTTCGAACTAGGCGTCAAATTCTGGAGGAATACTTCAATTCCGCCTTTATATCCCAGATTGAACCGAAAAGAATAGATGAAGCATTGTCAGATCCGTATTGGATATTGGGAATGCAAGAAGAGCTAAACCAGTTCGAGAGTAACAAAGTCTGGTACCTAGTCCCTAGACCGAAAGATCAACCGGTCATAGGAACAAGATGAGTATTTAGAAATAAACTCAATGAAGACGGTTTGGTCACGAGGAACAAAGCCAGATTAGTGGCACAAGGTTACAAACAGGAAGAAGGTATTGATTTTGAAGAATCATTTGCCCCCGTAGCTAGGATTGAAGCTATTAGGATTTTTCTAGCCTTTGCTGCATTCAAAAAACTTTAAGCTTTTTCAAATGGATGTTAAAAGTGCATTTTTGAATGCTGACCTACGTGAAGAGGTGTATGTTGAACAACCACCCGGTTTCAAAAGTGCTGAATTTCCAAACCATGTATACCGGTTAAATAAAGCTTTATACGGTCTAAAGCAAGCACCTAGAGCCTGGTATGACACACTAACCGCATTTTTGTTAAAACATGACTTCACAATCGGTTCGGTGGATAAAACGCTTTTTAAATTTGAGAAAAAGGAACATATTCTACTTGTTCAAATTTATGTAAATGATATCATTTTCGGTTCAACCGATCCTAAGTTATGTGATAAATTCTCAACCCTGATGACTAACAAATTTGAAATGAGTATGATGGGAGAATTAAGTTTCTTCCTAGGTCTTCAGGTTAAACAACTCGAAGAAGGAACTTTCATTAGTCAACCCAAGTACACCAATGAGCTTCTAAAGAAATTTGGGATGGACACATGTTCCTCAGCGGCTACTCCAATGAGCTCATCGGTTAAATTGGAAAAAGATGATGAAGGTCAATCGGTAGACCAGATCGCGTACTGGGGCATCATCGATTCTCTCCTATACCTGACCGCAAGTAGACCAGATATTCTATTTGCAGTCGGTGTGTGTGGAAGATTTCAAGCCAATCCAAAACAATCCCACTACACAGCCGCAAAGAGGATCTTGAAATACCTAAAGGGAACACCTGATGTCGGCCTGTGGTATCCAAAGGATTCATCCTTTAACCTAACGAGCTATTCAGATGCAGACTACGCAGGTTGCAAGATCGATAGAAAAAGCACCAGCGGAACATGCCAATTCCTAGGTGACCGGCTTGTTTCATGGCATAGCAAGAAACAAACACCAGTGGCCACATCCACCGCATAAGCTGAATACCTGGCGGCCGGAGGCTGTTGTTCACAACTCCTTTGGATCCAACAACAACTAACGGACTTCGGTGTCATAGCCGAAGAGTCTCCGATCTTCTGTGACAACACAAGTGCCATAGCAATCACCTACAATCCGGTTCTACACTCCAGAACCAAGCACATTGACATAAGACACCACTTCATTCGGGAACATGTCATGCTGAAGCATATCCGGTTGGAATACGTACCAACAGATCAACAAGTAGCCGATATCTTCACCAAGCCTCTACAGGAAGCTAAGTTTTCTCAATTCAGACTTACTCTCGGTTTAACCGATATTAGTCAAATCATCCCTAAGGATGTTTAAAAAGAAAATCGGCTCGGACAGACAAAACCGGTAGTTCCTCCTAAACTGTTGGATTTCAAATCTCCCAGGGTATCTATGGAAGAACCGCCTAGTCTATCAGACAGAGTAAATCCGCCGGTTATTTAGAGCTTGTGCCAAATAACCAAATCGGGATGAACAACTGATAATTCACCGGTTCGGAAATAGGTTATCTTAAACTATTTGAACTTCAAACAAAAGTGGAATAATTATATATGTTTAAGCTTATCTGTCCTGAAACATTTCCTTTTCAAAGTAAAATGGTCACACCTAAAAAGACGTGAAGATTTGATATCTTTCGTGGTCCAGGTCTATGACCAACATCCTAGGCTGTAGATATGCTTATTTTATGCAAAATCTTTTCCCCTTTGGATAATAGACATTATCACCTGTGATACCTGGATAGTAGGGCTCTCTCTCCACTAGTATATAAGATAAACAAACCTTAAACAAAACAATCACAAGTCATAACTCATTCTCTCACTAAGACAAAAATGTCTCAGTTTCCAAACATCTTCCAAGTAGACTTCAAATCTGCGAAGAGCACTGAACACTATGATGTGTTCAAAATGATCAAATCACTTGAAAACACAGGTCTTCAATACTTCCTGGATGACAAGTATGTCATCTATCCAGAATCTGTTCTAGAATTCCTGTACAACGCAAGGGTTTTCAGAGGCACACCGCACTTTGACACCCATATCCAGTCCAAGGTGGGCGGTGTAGTATTCGACTTCACGGAGAATGACTTTGGGAGGTGCTTTGGGCTGCCAAAGCAAGGACTAACAGATCTCAACGTTCCGGCCGACTTAAAGGCCGAGATCTCCCAAACCTTTTCCCAGTCTAACCAACCTGTCGATGACCATGGCACTAAGTCACTATTGAGGGTTGAATATCAGCTCCTCAATGACGTGATAGGTCGAAGCATCTTAGGGAGAGATGTGACGAATACCTACTGTACTGCATCCTTTAACATGATGGCTTCTATAACCACCGGGACACCGGTTAATTAGTCAAGAGTACTGTTCGACGTTCTAATCTGGATGATTAGCGTTCGAACAGTCGGCCTCGTTCCCCAACTGAGTTGTCTGCTTCTTGAGCTTGGCGTACCGACCTGTCCGGGCGAAGGTCTGAATCAAGCTCAAGTGCTAACCAAGGAAGTAACCGACTCCTTCTATGAGCGGTTTGAGAAGGATTGGAAGAGGAGGAACCGCCGCAACAACCCCCACCGTGCGGTCACCTCCAGCGGTTATTAGGTCATTCCTTCCTACACCCGGTCATTTTGCTGCACGCATCGGGTGTATCTTTGATATCCTTATGATCATTTCGGTTTTATCTATGTCTTCTTCGGTTTTAGACTAATTTATCTTCGGTTTGTATCGGTTACTTTTCAATGTGTTGTTGCATGGGTCATTAATAGAAAGTAACATTTAATTAATGAGGTAACCCCCAACTACATGAGTAATCAATACCCAACTATTTGGTTACTTTTCAACCAAATCCCACCTCGAGCTCCGCAATTAATTAAAAGTAACTCATTCCCAATGCGTTTTGGAAACATAAATATTCTCTTCCTTAATGAGACAAAACTGACATTCAATGCTAATATTTTCCCTCCAAAACCGAACCTATATAAAGGGCTATCCTCTAATCAACTCAACACATCTTGAAATCTCTTGAACTCTCCCTCTCTCTCTTAGTAAAAGTTAGAATCATTCCAAGTCGAACCTTAGGAAACTTCTTGAGCATCGATTTCGAATCATGTATGGAACATTGGGACGGAGAAACAAAGGAGATCATGTTTGAATCTCTCATTGACACCGGTCTTCGAACCTTTCTCGAAGAATCCGGTCCCATACTGATTGAGGATGTTAAGACCTTCTTCAGAAGCGCTTGCATCAGAGGCAACTATATCGTCTCCACGGTGAGAGACCACACTTTCTGGCTTGATGAAGCCGAATTTGCCTACATGTTCAACTTGCCCACAGAAGGGTTTTCTGACTTCCCAACCAAGGTGGGAAGTACGGCAGCCGATCACGCACTGTTCTTCTCTGGAACCGATGTTCCGGTGGAAAACCATGGGTTAAAAACCCGCCTTGCTCATCACATTCAACTCCTTCTTGAGATTGTAACCCGCTCCATCATCTGTCAATCCCCGAATCAACGCTACTCCAAGAAAACATACGACATAATGACCCATATTGTTAGCAACACGACCATCAATTGGTCAACGGTCATTTTTCAGAATCTGAAAAACATGGTGCTAACCAAGAAAGGTCTCGGTTATACTCCTCACATCAGCCGGCTTATTCTCAAATACCCCCAGAATTTGGACCGGGCACACCAGCATCTCCTTCGAACATTCTTGACATGGATGGGGTGGAAGAAAGGTTTTCTAGGGTAGTTATCACTTAAGTTATATCTTTCCACCTTATGTATGTCTATTTTCACACCGATCTATCTTTCGGTTTCTATCCTGTAACGTTCCTTCAATATAATTCTATTTCAGTCTAAATAACCGGGTCAACATAATAATCAGAACATCCATCTAAGTAACCGGTTAATATTGTCAAATAACCGCGCTCTTATCCGGTCTCAAAGAAAACCTCTTAAACTCAAAAGATTGCAAATATTCTGCTTATTCGAATAACCGGTTAAAATTCGATAACCAAGCTCTCCGGTTAAAATAAAAAACACCACAGCGTCATCAAAGTCAAAATCAAAAAACATTGGAGGGAAATTTCCCTCCCAAAGAGCTTCCGTTCAAAATTACCGCTCATTGATTTGGCGCCCGTAGTTTGCCGCCTTTTGGCTTCCCGCCCCTTGATTCGCGCCGCTTTGATTACCGCCCATTAATTCCCGCCGCTTCAATTACCGTCGTTTGGCTTCCCGCCCACAGATTGTCGCCTTTTCGGCTTTGAGGGAAAACTCCCGCCAAATGTTGATGGGACAGTTGGGTTTCCGAACCGCACCTATAAAAGGGGCTCTTGGCTATTTCATTTCACTCTTACGCAAAACAACTTTCTCTCTCTAAGCTCTTAAACTCTCTCTCAGCGGTTATTTACTCTCGTGTTTTTCAAACCCTCTCAATCATCTAAGATGGGTCGCAATTCGGCTTTGTTCAAGCACATCATTCAGGTGGACTTTGAGGAAATCCGCCAAAACGGTTCGGTTCAAGCAAAGGAAGTTATTCACCAGATTTCCGAAGCCGGACTTGAGCATTTTATGGGCAGTCCCTTTGTTCTGTACAGAGAAGCAGTTGAAGAATTCTTCGAAACCGCAACTCTCTCCGGTGACAAGATAACTGCAACTGTTAAAGGTACTCAGTTCGAGTTAACCGAAGAATCGGTTGCGGAGATTCTACGTCTTCCAACGAGTGGCCGCAATGCTTTGATGGAACTAGATCCAACAACATTCGAGGCGGCTTGCCAGATTCTCTCTGCAAACACGGAACCGGTGAAAGTATCCGGTAAGAAATCGACTCTACGACCGGAATATATACCGCTTTGTGACATCTTCACAAAGTCGGTTCAGGCGAGAGGAGGAAACTACGATAACCTCACCAAAGCCAAGATAGAAATGCTAATCGGCTTGCTGGAAGAAACGAAAGTCAACTGGGCAAAAGAAATCTTCCACAACCTGAAAGACATGGTGAAACCGGATTCAGCCCGGTCATGGGGATACGCCAGTCCCCTTAGCAAAATAATGTTCCACCTTAACATCAACACCGGCCCCGGTATCCTTCTCTCATCAAGCAGGTTGATAAGATCCAAACATTTCCGGGAGAGGGAGCAGCCGGCCCCCGGCTCTACAAGTGGCCGAAAGAGAAAATCTACCGCCAAGAAACCGGCCCCGGCAAAAGACAAGTCCGGAGGCAAAGCTAAGGAGAAAATAGTATTCATGGAAACGCCAACGCAGGATGAGGAAGAATCGGCTTCCACGTCTGACCGAACCGGCTCACAGAAAACTGATGAGTATCCTTCCGATAGAGAAGGACCGAATGAAGAACAACATTCGGGTACAAGTCCTAACAATACCGGTGCAGGCGCAAGCCTTGAGAACACCGGTGCAGACAGCCATGAGGAGGAAGAGACTCCCATTGACAGCGACCAGAAGAAGGCCGAGATTATAGCAAGTCGAATCCTGGAGGATATTGAACTACGGGTTCAAGCGGTTGCCGCATTATACCGGGAATGGCACGAGTACCGATGCGACAAATTCTACAAACACATTTTACCGGGCCTAACCGATGAACAATGCTTCAGAAGGATGAAGGAGATAGAGGAAAATGTCATAAGCCTCACACACGCCGAAACTCTTAACGAAGCCAGGGACCGATGCGCCATTATGAGACCGCGTGCTCGGTTACAAAAGCTAACCGCACGTATCTGAAATCTTACAAAGAGGTACATTGCGGGAACACCGATGGCTAACCTACAGCTCTTGGTGTTAGAAAAACTTGAGATAGCGAAAGGAGTATTCGTTGCAGAAATTGATCGGCTTGAAGCGGTGTACATACAGCGAGAAAAACTGCACTCTCCAGCTCCTGAGACTAGTAACGGTCAGAACCGAAGTGAAACGCCTACTTTAGCGGATCCGGCCACAAATGAAACAGACGAAAGGATAGAAGCTCCTTTCACCGAGCAACTTGAAACCGAGCAACCTAGGGTTTCCGAACCGGGCATTACAGAAGAAAGGGTTAGGTCCCTTATTCAAGAGTTTGACGACTCAACGGTTCAACTATTACAAGAGAAAATCAAGAAAACCGTGCGCCAAGCAATCCTGTTCGCCGAAAACGCAGAGCACCGGATCACAGTCATCAAAAACGATTATTGGGACGACGTAATTCTGCACAACGAGCATTATCAACAAACCGAGGACTTGGAACATAAGACCTCAATAATAAAAGATGACATGGATCGGTTTGAAAGGGAAACCGAGCAACGATTCAAAGAGGTCGATGAGGACCTGGGGCGGTCAAGAAATGAAGTCGGTTCGACAATGGACAGGGTCACAGATCTGGAAAAGAAGAATGCAAACCTTGAAGACCGCAACGAAAGGCTTGAAGCCGATCTTAAGGCGCTAACCGAACAGGTGGCTGAGCTATTAAATGCAAAACTCAACGCCGATACAACGGTTGAGGAGGCAAACGCTCGAACGGCTAAGGAAGTCCAAGATGCGCTGGACGAAGAAACGCAGAGAGCAAAGGAGACACCGCGACTATCTGAAGAGGAAATAGCCGAGCGCGAACGAATCAAAGTGGCTAAGTATCGGGACCTTGCAAAGTCCATAGCGGTTCAAGCGGCCAAAGATGCAGAGCGGTTAAACGCACAAAAACAAGGGTTCGAAGAATATGCCAGGGCTCACAAGAAGAAAAAGACGACCCCTTCCTCTTCGGTTCCGGCAAAACGGAAAAGGAAAACATCAAAGAAGGCTCAAGTAGCCGGGATGCTGGAAAGGATCACTGAAACGATTATTGAAAATCAACCGGACCCGGCTACTCACACCGAAGATTAGGATGAAGAGCCTCTGCAGCTGCGGGCTACAAGACAGCGAGTCTCCAATACGGTTCCAATCAGCACGGTCAGTCAACCGCAAGCTGGAGGATCATCCTCAAGACCGGATCAACCGAAGAAGAAAACACCGACCAAGAATATGATGGACGACTTCACGTTTTCCGAATCAGAATAGGGGATTTACTTTCTTATCTTATGTTTCTTACGGTCTATTTCGGTTACTTTCATATATATATATAAAGTTATTTTTGAAACCGGTCTATACTTACATTTCTACATAGTTTTGATAATTTTAAATAAAATAATCAAAAAGGGAGAGATTGATAAGATAAAAGACTAGATTTTTCCAAAATTTTTCTCAAAATTTTTCCAAATTTTTCAAAAAATTCTCCCAAGTCAGTTTAAAAAATCCGGTCAAATAAAGAACCGGCCTACGTTTGCAATCTTACATGATTTTGATAATTTTAAATAAAATAATCAAAAAGGGAGAAATTGTTAGATAAAATTAGACCGGTTCACAAAACTTAACAAATAAACCTTCCATGTAGGAACAAAGGAACCGGATCAGTCAAACAAATGAACCGGTTAAGAAGATTAACCGGTTAAGCTATTAAACCGACCAGGAACATTCGAAACATGACCGCACAAAGAAAGGATCAGCCAAAGCTAAAAACCGGAGTACCAGACAGTCGATCAGCTAGAAGGCAAAGGAATAACTAGAAGTTGTCCGGTTAAACCAATTACACCGGAAGCCATCCGGTGAAAAGTCCAAATGACCAACCAGCACAAGAAATTACTTTGGGTATCTGTTGAGAATGATATCAAAAGAACAGACTGAACATTTCCATATCCATACAAGTCTGAGGAAAGTATGCAAGCTGCAGAAGACAGTCCTACAGGATCTTTCCACTTTCAAGATAAATCAGAGGCAATCTTCCAAGTACAGACAACTGTCTAACCAATAGTTACCACATTGAGTAAAAGACAAACCTAACAGGTTTGTCTTACACACCGGAAGAACAGACTGCAAAGTCTGTAGAGTTGACCGCCAGGTTTGAAAAGATGACCGCAGGGTCTGAATCACTGAACCTCTGCTCAGCCAATCAGATTCAAGAAAGCGAAATATGACAGTTGGCATATTTCACCTATAAAAGGAGCAGTTGAAGAAGAGTAAATGCGGGACAAGTGACATACGAGACACAAGTGACACAACGAGCAATTTAATTTACAAGTGATAAAAGTGTGTTCTCTCTCTAGAAAAGCTTAAGTGCTAAGTTGAAGTGTGTATTTTACAATTTCGGTGTAAATTGTAAGGGTGTTATCGAGCAGGAAATAAGTCTCGATCGGATTGTATTTGTATTCCTTAGTGAATATCCTTCTCGCGGTTTCGAGAGGAAGGGGTGACGTAGGAGTTTTATCTCCGAACATCCATAAAAACCTGTCTTGTTATTTACTTTCTACGGATTTTACATTCTAACCGACCTACACCATTCTAACCGACCTACACCATTTTGACCGAATCTACACTATCTAAACCGAATCACCAAGTTACAAAAACCAACCCATCAATTTCCAAACCTGTCCTATTCAAAACCAGTTTTGCCTATCTTGTGAGTGTGCTGCTTCAATCTGAAACAAACCTCTTTCGCGCTTGAACCTAGTTCAAGAGTTTGTGACAGTTTGTGTAGTATTGAAACCCCGGTGTTAATCTCTAACCGGATTAATTACCACTCTTTGAGTAAGACGCGCCAAACCGGCCCAACCCCGGTCCTCCAGCGACGACCTAGATCCTAACAATTAGGTTTGGTAATATAAAAGTTATTTCAACCAGATATGAATTATCGTAAACCTTATTCGAATATTATTTACAATATTTTATTATTTTATGTTAGGTTGTATTTGTTTTTAATAAGTAAAACTTATCTTAACACATTATAAATTATTTTTAGACGTATTTGTTTTTTAAATATTCTTAGAATATCGGGTATTTTTATTTAAAATAAGAGTTTATTTTGTTCAAAACATTATTTATAGTATTTCAAAATACGATGAGTTTTCTCAATTATTTTGAGATATTACGTTTAATTTATTTTAAATTGCATTTTTTTTAATTTAAACTAATTTTAGTTTTGTAATATAAAAGTAATCTCGACTAAATGGACCAAACTTATTAGAATATTATTTACCATATTTTATTATTTTATGAGAGGTTGTATTTTGATTTTATTAAGTAAAATTCATATCAATACATTTAAATCATGTGTTGATGAACTTTTTTATTTTCGGATATTCTAAGAAAAAAAGGTTTTTAATTTAAATAAACGTTTTTTGGGTTGAAAAATAATCTTATCGTATTTGAAATATTTCTAATTCAATATTGGAATATTATGATTTATCTTTTAATCTAATTCAATATTAGATTAAACTAATATTGGAATATTAGTTTAATCTAAACCTAGATAAGGTTTTGTAATATAAAAGTTATCTCAACCAGATATGAATTATCGCAAACCTTTTTCGAATATTATTTACAATATTTTAATATTTTATGTTAGGTTGTATTTATTTTTAATAAGTAAAACTTATCTTAACACATTATAAATTATTTTTAGACGTATTTTTTTATTTTAGAATATTCTTAGAATATCAGATATTTTTATTTAAAATAAGAGTTTTTTTCTTTAAAAATTTATTTATAGTATTTCAAAATACGATGAGTTTTCTTAATTTTTTTTGAGATATTACGTTTAATTTATTTCAAATCGCATTTTTTGATTTTTTTAATTTAAACTAATTTTAGTTTTGTAATATAAAAGTAATCTCGACTAAATGGACCAAACTTATTAGAATATTATTTATCATATTTTATTAGAGATTTTATTTTGATTTTATTAAGTAAAAGTCATATCAATACATTTAAATCATGTGTTGATAAAATTTTTATTTTCGGATATTATAAGAAAAAAAGGTTTTTAATATAAATTAGCGTTTTTTGGGTTGAAAAATAATCTTATCGTATTTGAAATATTTCTAAATCAATATTGGAATATTATGACTTATTTGATTTTAAATTGTATTATTTTTTAAATTTATTTCTTTAGTTTAATCTAAAACTAGATAAGGTTTTGTAATATAAAAGTTATATCAACCAGATATAAATTATCGCAAACCTTAATCGAATATTATTTATAATATTTTATTATTTTATGTTAGGTTGTATTTATTTTTAATAAGTAAAACTTATCTTAACACATTAAAAATTATTTTTAGACGTATTTTATTATATCTTAGAATATTCTTAAAATATCGAGTATTTTTATTTAAAATAAGTGTTTTTTTTGTTAAAAACATTATTTATAGTATTTGAAAATACGATGAGTTTTCACAATTATTTTGAGATATTACGTTTAATTTATTTTTAATTGCACTTTTTTCATCTATTTTAATATAAACTAATTTAGTTTTGTAATATAAAAGTAATCTCATCTAAATGGACCAAACTTATTGAATATTATTTACCATACTTTATTATTTTATGAGAGGTTCTATTTTGATTTTATTAAGTAAAAGTCATATCAATACATTTAAATCATGTGTTGATTAACTTTTTTATTTTCGGATTTTTTAAGAAAAAAAAAGAATTTTAATTTAAATAAGAGTTTTTTGGGTTAAAAAATTATCTTATCGTATTTGAAATATTTCTTAATAAATTTTGGAATATTATGAATTATTTAATTTTAAATTGTATAATTCTTATAATTTATTCCTTTAGTTTAATCAAAACCTAATAAGTAATATAAAAGTTATTTCAACCACATATTAATTATCGTAAACCTTATTCGAATATTATTTACAATATTTTATTATTTTATGTTAGGTTGTATTTGTTTTTAATAAGTAAAACTTATCTTAACACATTATAAATTATTTTTAGACGTATTTATTTTTTATTTTAGAATATTCTTAGAATATCGGGTATTTTTATTTAAAATAAGAGTTTTTTTTCTTTAAAAAATTATTTATAGTATTTCA